>NC_068996.1:51262208-51265819 GCF_001194135.2 Octopus bimaculoides | reverse complement strand
CACCATCATCATCATCACCATCATCATCTCCGCCATCATATCACCATCGCCGTCACCACCACCACCACCACCACCACCACCACCACCAGTTTAACATCCACTTTTCCATGCTTGCCTGAGTCAAATGGAGTTTATCAAAGCAGATCTTTCCACAAAACTGGATGCCCTTCCTGTCACCAACCCTCACCAGTTTCCATCAAATATTTTCTCCCAGGGCCAGACATGTTCTCACAGAATGTTGGAAACGAGCGACACTGCTTGTATGACCGTGACACTCATTTACAGCAATCATGTGATGTAGAGACAAGGCGGCACAAACACAGATACACATGCACATATAATGTTTGATGGGCTTCTTCCAGTTTCCATCTGACAGTCAGTCACAAGGCTTAGTTTGGCCTCTGGGTATAGCAGAAGAAAGCTGCTCAACACCAGTGAAACTGAACTGAGAACCATTTTGTTGGGAAGCAGACTTCTTGCCACAGCTGGAGAAAAGACAACTGTGTCTAACCAATCGGAATAGATTTCCTTTCTTCAAAGACATAATGTTTACCAAAACTGAATCTTTAAGAAGAACAAAGCTTCTGCTTTCAAGGAAGGAAAAATAAAGAAACTAAAAAAAACAAAAAACTACTGGAATGATTGCATACGTTCTTTGCAAGTGCATCAAAGCAATCATCAATTTTAATATCATCATCGTCATCGTAATTGTTTAATTGTCGTCGTCGTCGTCATCATCATCATCATCATCATCGCTGTTGTTGTTTCCATTGTCAAAGTAGTTGTTTGTCAGCGTCCTTGTCGTCGTTACCCTCACATTGTCCTCCTCTTCCCCTTATACCCTTTCCTACACCCCTCCTCCTTCTCTTACTCTTCTTCCACTTCTTCATCTTCTTCTTCCTCCCCTTCTTCCCCATTCCGTTCTCCTCCTCCTCCTCCTCCTTCCGTTAGACTTCTACTATCTTCCTCTTTCTTCTTCCCCTTCCCCTCTTTCTTCGCCTCCTTTTCCCTTTCCCATCCCTTCCCCCATCTTTCTCCTCTTCCTCCCTTTCTTCCTCTTTCTTATCTCCCCCCCCCATCATCATCACCATCACCACGATAATGATCATCGTCACCACCACCACCACCACCACCACCATTTCCATCAACATTTTTGCATCCATTTTACCCATACTGGAATGGATTGGACAAAACTTTACTCGTGCAGAATTTCTATGGCCAGAAGCCTTTCCTGTTTACAAAACATTACTTATTTTGTGGTTGAGGTATTTTGGAAGGACTGGACATTTGTCTGTTAGAGAGTGCAGAGAACGTCACCATTTTTATGACTGGACAATGTTTTGGATGATGACATGCTGTTGACATATTTCTCTCTCTCTCTCTCACATATGCACACACATGCACGTGCATATATGCTGGAACCCACACACATACATACACACATTTGCAGTTACATGTACTCACACTCACATCTATACATAGAAGCATACATACATATATATACTAATTGTACAAACAGCCATATACATACATACATACACACATATGTACACATACATACAAGCATACATAAATACATACATACATACATGCAGGCATAAGATATACATACATACATACATACATACAGACAGACAGACAGACAGACAGACATAAGCTCCAAAACAGCTGGGCTCTCTTCAAAGAAGTCCTGGATGGAAAGCACTCAGCATCCTTAAAGATGACCATGCATGGGTATGTTGTCCAGAAGCTTGAAGAAGATAGTAGAATTGACACAAAGCGCAGCCCCTCTTGGACACAAGACCACTACATCACATCACATTTTAAAGGCTGTGTGTTTGCAATCCAAGAAGAGGAGATTGCCACAAAGTACCTGGTGAACAAGAGAGACAGTGACGCTCTTGTAATCCCAAGGTGCAACCGCATGTGTAGGCTATGTCATGTTTCTGCAGAAGACATTATGCATGTGATTAGCAGCTGTCCTAAAATGTTGTCACAGTACTACCTCTCTATACAGCACAATGTTGTTGCTAAAACAATTTAGAATGCCATCTGCAAAAAAGACTGTCCTGAAATAAACTTAGAAAATCTCTCTGTTATAGAATACATTCATAAACACCAACTCAAGGAATACTGGTGGAATATTCCCATCAAAACTTCTGTCAAATGTAAACATTACAGGCCAGACATTGTTGTTTGGGACAGAGGGGCAAAGGTATGTACCATCATAGAGGTTAGCTACCCTGCAGATATAAATATCTCTTTGAAAATCAAAGAAAAAGAAGATATCTATGGACAACTACTTTGAAACCTCTATATCCAGACTATGAATTCATACTTATACCAAGAATAATTGGAGCATTAGGTTTTGTTAGTAAATGCTTAAAGGAAAATCTGGATAAACTGGGATTTTCAGAAAGAGAAATCAACTGGCTAATTCGTGCATTACAAGTGCAATCTGTAAGTGGAACAGTAAAAATATGCATGTCTTTTCTCAAGTTCCAAATGTGAATTTGTCTGTGTTAACTACATCCCAAAGATGGAGCCTTGTATCTTTGTTGGAAACCGACTCCCTCTTCAGTGGAAAATTTATAATAATTAAAAAATAGAGGAGACATACATACATACATACAAAAATACATACATACATACATACATACATGCATGCATGCATACATACATACATACATGCATGCATACATGCATACCTACATACATACATACATACATACATGCATACATACATAAATACATACACACACATGCTCACACATACATACATACATATATATGCATATGAGAAACTTTCTATATTTTCTGTCTACAAATTCTACTTACATGATATTAGCCAGTCCAAGACTGCAACAGGCAACGCCGTGCCAAGATTGCAACAGGCGACGCTGTTCCAAGATGCCAGGCAGTAGGACTGAAACCAAAACTAAGTGGTCGAATATGGTCGGGTAATGAACTTCATACCCACACAGCCATCCCTCTACTGAGTAATGATAAAATATTACTTTGAAACTTTATAGGTTTGAAAGTTAACTAAGTAGAACTAATTTAATGCTGTGAACTTCAAAAGGCTAATTAATTAAAAAAATAATTATGCTATGAGGAAAAGGCTTTGTGACTAATATCATATTAATTAGTTCAAGGCTGGTGGATTGTCAGAATCATTAGAATGTTGGACAAAATACCTTGTGGTGTTTTTCTGGTTCTTAATGTTCAAGGTTCAAGTCCCACAAAAGACAACTTCGTTTTTTATTTTTCTGGCGCCAATAAAATTTAGCAACAGCCAGGTATTGCCCACCAAATTTGAGGATCTGTACTTTTAGGTAAGAAGTCCTTTATCTTTTACTTGTTTCACTCATTGCACTGTGGCCATGCTGGGGCACCACCTTGAAGGCTTTTAGTTGAACAAATCAATCCCAGTATATCTTTTATCTTTTACTTGTTTCATTCATTGGACTGTGGCCATGCTGGGGCACCACCTTGAAGGGTTTTAGTTGAACAAATCAATCCAAGTATATCTTTTATCTTTTACTTATTTCAGTCATTGGATTGTGGCCATGCTGGAGCACCACCTTCAAGGGTTTTAGTTGAACAAATCA
>NC_068996.1:51255412-51261924 GCF_001194135.2 Octopus bimaculoides | reverse complement strand
GGCACCACCTTCAAGGGTTTTAGTTGAACAAATCAATCCCAGTATATCTTTTATCTTTTACTTGTTTCAGTCATTGGACTGTGGCCATGCTGGGGCACCACCTTCAAGGGTTTTAGTTGAACAAATCAATCCCAGTATATCTTTTATCTTTTACTTGTTTCAATCATTGCACTGTGGCCATGCTGGGGCACCACCTTGAAGGGTTTTAGTTGAACAAACCAATCCCAGTATATCTTTTATCTTTTACAACATCTGTGCATCTCTATCACAAAATGCAAATGTGCTGAGAGAAAAGTTAGGCTTAAGAGGAATCAGATGTAGAATCAGATGAGAGAAGACTATAATGGTTCGGTTGTGTGATATGTCCATTTTCGATGCTGCCATCGGTTGGATGTTTTGACAG
Organism: Octopus bimaculoides; assembly: GCF_001194135.2. Lineage (NCBI taxonomy): Eukaryota > Metazoa > Mollusca > Cephalopoda > Octopoda > Octopodidae > Octopus > Octopus bimaculoides. The sequence goes on along the minus strand of NC_068996.1, from coordinate 51,261,521 downwards.
GAGCTGAGCAGCTGAGTAGTAAGCGGGCCTCATATCAGTGAGGGGTGCCGGTGCGCAATGATGCTGTCAAGAGATAGGCCTCGAAATGGCATGCATTCTTTCCTGAAGACCCCATGCATTTGCTGGCTTCCAGTATATGGAGCTCCCAACTAGAAGCACTTGCATGTGCAAGTTGTTTGCAAAACATATATATATATTAACAGATATATATATAAATATTAATATTTCTAAGTCTGTCTAAAGGAGACTATGGCAGCGGTACTGGATATTAATAGTTATCACCTAGCCAACATGGCAGTCCAGGAAAATAGGACGAATGCTGCTGTTGATTAGCTGCAAGAGGCCATCACCTCTAGCTAGCTATGTGACACACGAACCTGTGAATCGAAACTAGTCTGTAGATGTCAGACCAGCAAAGGGAAGCGGCTGACCTCCCCTGTTCGAAGGTAATAATGGACACAGGTTCGTGTGTCACATAGCTAGCTAGAGGCGATGGCCTCTTGGAGCTAATCAACGGCAGCATTCGTCCTATTTTTCTGGACTACCATATTAGCTTGGAGATAACTACTGATATATATATATATATATATATACACACACACATATGTGTGTGTGCATGTGTGTGTGAATGTGTATGTGTGAGAGTGTATGTGTGTGAATGTGCATGAGTGTGTGTGTGTGTATGTGTGTGAGCCTGTGTGTGCATGCGCACGAGTGTGTGTGTGTGTGTGTGTCTTTGTGTCTGTGTATGTCTTCCACTACTGCTTCATAACTGGTGTTGGTGAGTTTACATAACATTGTGAGAGACAAAGCACAAAACTTATATATATATATATATATATTTATATATATATATATATATATATATATATATATATATATATATATATATATATATATGTATCTATATATGTATATCTATCTATATATGTAGAGAATGTTAGTTATGGCTTAGCTTTACACACGTCTCATCAGACACTAATGGCCGGTGGCCTATAAACTCTCATCTTTTTTTTTGTGCTTGAAGAGAGGTTATAAGGCACCATGTGTAAAACTAGGTGCTTTATGGTTACATAATCCTGGGTAACCCTATGAACCGGTCATAACTAACATTCTCTAAATACTCAACTGCTCTATAATTTAGGGTACATTTGTCTTTTGGATTTATGATTTACTGACAGTGTATACAGGGTGCAACAGAAAGGTCGTTCTGATTTCAAAGGTTAGTAAAAGACAAACGCATGAAGATACACGGAAAAACTTTGTATTTCTATGAAGTTCATTAAATGCCATTTTCTTTTACTGTTTCAGGTGGTGCCCACCATGGCCCTGGAGTGGAGAGCATCGTTTTTTCTTGTATCTTCATATGTTTGTTTTTTTTATTAACCTTTGAAATCAGGGCAACTCTTCTGCTGTACCATATATATAAGTACTAGGGTCAATACATTTGATAAAAAAAATTTTCAGGTCAGAGCCTCAGCATGACCAAAACAAGGAAAAGATAAAAGACAGATGTAAAGTACTGTAAGACAAAATAGGCCAAAATGATTAGCATAATTATTAGTCACTCAGTTAATATTGTCTTTTCCTCCTTATAGACATAATTATTTCTAATTAGGTTTTTGGTGCTTTCTACATTAATTATGTTAATAGTAACTCAGCTATTGTTTTTCTGCATTTTTTTTGCATTTTTTTTTATTTTTATGTTGGAGGCATCTGTGAGTTATTTCTGCTAAAAATAAATTTCCAATTCCAACAATTAAACTTCTGTGTTGTGTCTCTAAGAAACCTGTTAAAAAAAAATAACAAACAAAGAAAAAAACAAAACAGATCTATAACTTTTAATCATCATTGTCATTCATTATCGTCATCATTGTCGTCATCATCATCATCATCATCATTTAATATCTGTTTTTTCCTTGCTGGCATGGGTTGAACAGTTTGACAGGAATTGGTGAGTCAGAGAACTGTGCCAAGCTCCAATGTCTGCTTTTAGCATGGTTTCTACTGCTGGATGCCCTTCCTAATGCCAACCATTTTACAGAGTGTACTGGGTGCTTTTTATATGGCGTTAGCACTTTTGAGGTCACCAAGTAACTTGAAGTATCACTCAATATTACCCTCTATTATTACTCTGTTCAATGGAGTGGAGACCAATATTGGAGGAGGGGGGGATTTATGTTAAGTGATGAGAGGAACAAGAACGGGTGTCTTGTAGAAGACATGACTACTGCAGCTGGAAGGAAAAAAAAGATGATGGTGGTGAAGATGTGTCAGGGTATACCGTCAAGTTACAGGAAGGTGAGTAAAAGAGAAGTGAAATGACTCGGTTAGTAAGTTTGTGTGAAGTAGATGAAGAGAGGGAGATGCAGTGAGTGGTGAACATGGGCGGAGGTAAGGTCAGTTACTCTCTTTACACTTTTTACTTGTTTCAGTCATTTGATTGTGGCCATGCTGGAGCACCACCTTTAGTCGAGCAAATCGACCCCAGGACTTAATCTTTGTAAGCCTAGTACTTATTCTATCGGTCTCCTTTTGCCGAACCGCTAAGTTACGGGGACATTAACACACCAGCACTGGTTGTCAAGCGATGTTAGGGGGGACGAACACAGACACACAAACATATACACACACATGCATATATATATATATATATACATATATACGACAGGCTTCTTTCAGTTTCCGTCTTCCAAATCCACTCACAAGGCTTTGGTCGGCCCGAGGCTATAGTAGAAGACACTTGCCCAAGGTGTTACGCAGTGGGACTGAACCCGAACCATGTGGTTGGTAAGCAAGCTACTTACCACACACCCACTCCTACACCTATGTGAATATCTGTTGGAGGAAAAGGTGATGGGGTATAAGTGTGAATCAGGGAGTTACAGGTGCTAGAAACATCATGTGAAGTGAGTGTGGGGATGGGTGGTAAGGATGCAAGAGAACTGCACAGTGCTAGGGATGAAGTCAGAGGTACATGAAGGTGGAAATGGTGTGAAACGGACAGGGGTAAATGAAGGGGTGGGGGACCACAATTGGTAGAATGAGAGGCAAAATAAGGAGGTTAAGGATGATAGCAAGGGTGCACATAGAAGGAGGCAGTCTTATAATTACAGCAACAAAGTGGGTATTTTTGTTGTTAGAAGGGTAGGGAACAGGATGGTGCTAGGAAGATGAGTTGTAGGAATGATAAGAAATTGGTTGTTGGGGGTGGTTTGTCAGGGATGGATTGGGTGGTGCACAGACATGAGTTGTGGGGATTTGAGAAAGGGCTGGTTCATAAGGGTCAGATTGGGTGCAGGAGCATAGATACTAACAAGTTTTTAGGGCCTCATTTTTGCTTCTGTGGATGGATTTTCTTGAGCATAGCAATGCATCAATCTTTTGTCATTTCGTCCAAGAGACTCAACATCCAGGGGTCATTCTTCACTACTTCATCCACACATTTTCCTGGATCTTCCTCTTATATATATATATTCCATGCAAAATTACAGATCAGAACTTAAATAGCTGCCTACATCCATATGCATCACATGACCTTACCAGCACAGCCCTCTCCTGCATGCTACATCTGATTCCTCTTATATCCAATTTTTCTCTCATTACACTTGCATAAATGCACACTGATACAGCATATCCAGTGAAGCATGTTAACTTCATTTTTTTTTTTTTTGCAATCTTTCACACATCTTCTGCATTCTCAGCCCATGTTTCACTACCACGTAGCATTGCTGGATGTGCACAAGCATTATGCAATTTGCCTTTCACTCTGAGGGAGTGACCCTCAGAGTGAGACTCTCTGAACTTTCTCCTGCCAATTCAGATTTTAGTGACTACACTTTCAGAGCAACCTCCTCCATTGCTAATTAGGTTACCTAGGTAACAGAAACTCTCTACTACTACTAGGATCCCCCAAGTATTTGAAGAAATCCTGTGTGTTCTTTAGTGTTTATAATTCCTGTACATCTGCCACACAAAGACTACTTTCTCTGTAAACTTTCCAATGATTCCATTGCACCTCTTATGTGTCTACAGCTTGTACTGGGTACACCATATGGAATTTCTACAAACAACTTTTCTACATATTGAGTGGGGCTGTTTCCCTACAGGCGTTATTAATTTGTCTGCTTTCTTGCTTAGTAGTACTTTGATATTTGCTAAATTAACTCTAAGAATCTTTGATTCCAAGCCTTGCTTCCATGCTTGAAATTCCTTCTCTGATTCTTGTAGAGATTTATCTTTAAGAACAACATCATTAACATAGAGGTGCTCCTATGAGCAACCAGTTTTAAATTTCTGTTATGGCCTGTAGGACTATGATAAACAAGAGGAAGATGAGAATCAATCCTTGGTGAACTCCTACCTTCATACTAAACTCATGGTTATACTTACTCACTGCTGACTTTCATCTTACTGAAAGCATTCCTATACATGGCTAGGGTGGCTCTCATCAACCACTCATCTACCCCTGCCTTCTGCAGTAACCACCAGATGAGCAGGTGGGAAACCTGTCAAAGACTTTCTTCATATCAAGAAATGTCAAGTAGAAGTTTATTTTTGGCTAAATGCTTCTCTTACAGTTTTCTTACTAAGAAAATAAAATCATAGTCCTTCTCCCTGGCACAATGCCAAACTATATCTCATCTAGGTTAATTTTCTTTCCAATTACTTGACCTATGACCCTTTCTATAAATGTCATGACCTCATCCATCAGTTTGATACGTCTGTAATTACCCCTGTCTAAGGCATTTAGTAGCAGTTGACTATAATGCTGCTGCACCAGTTATTGGCTATGACCTCTTCCTGGTCAACCTGATGAACTATATGAATGATTTGGCTATATCTCACTCTGTCGGATATTGTAAGCATCTTGGTAGTAATTCCAGATAGGTCAGAGGCTTTCTCTGTTTTCATATCCATAATTGCTTTAACTGTCAACTCAGATAGCTAATCCCTCTGTTTGGACTTCCCTTTTCCCATGCATTCTCTACATTTAGCAGCCTTTCATAGTAGCACTTCCAAGCCTCTTTTCTTTGCAGAATCACTAACTGCAAGTCTTCTACAACATCACAATATTCTCTCACACACTGTCTTATAATCTGGAACACCTTATGTTTCTGGTCCTCACACCACAGAACATTGGCAAACTTCTTTTCTGCTTCTCCTCTAGATAAATATGTTTGTCTCCTAGCTTCTCTTCTAACTACCAGATATAGTTCTCTGCTGCCACCACCCTTCCAGACCTTCCAAACCTGTTTCTTTGCTCTTATGTTCCACAAATCTGGTCTTTGGCCCCTTTTAAGCTATTCTGTAGGAACTTTCAGTTGCCCTCTATGCAATACATCTCTATCTCATCTTCCATGTCATCGAATTCTTCAATTAAGTTTCTAACTCTGTTTATTCAAAGGATCCATAAGCTTCCAACTCTTCCTTTTTCAGATTAGTTTGCTTCTTTGAGTTTTTCTAACATAAATTCTGAATACAGTTCTATATTTAAGAGATGAGGAATTACTTACATTATTTACATTATTTACATTTGATGGATATTTGTCCTCATCTTGTTTGTTGTCAACATAACGTTTCAGCTGATATACCTTCCAGCCTTCATCAGGTGTCTTGGGGAAATTTTGAACCTGGGTTCTCATTCCTAAGGTATTTTTTAATGTTATTGTCGTTATTATTATTATTATTATTATTATTATTCAGGTCACTGAATCGAACTCGGAATCTTGGGGTTAGTAGTCCACACTCTTAACCACTACACAGTATGCCCGTGAGCAATTATGGAGTGAATTTTAGGACCTATAAATCTAATATCTTTCTATCTTTCCTTAACACTGGTTCCCATATCCTGTTCACATCTACACTCAGTCTGCTTAGGAGGTTGTTGTGTCCTAGCATATGTGCTGCTTCTTTTAGTTTTCGTATTTTCCAGTGGTGTTCTCTGTCTATTATTTTAACTTCATCCCACAGAGGGAGGTGTTCTCAAGTTTTCCATACATGATCAGCTATACCCGATTTATCAATATCTCCTTGTGTCACAGCTTTGCGATGTTCCTCTACCCTTATTTTGAGGGGGCGACATGTTTCACCTTTGTATAACCTACCA
>NC_068996.1:51253531-51255402 GCF_001194135.2 Octopus bimaculoides | reverse complement strand
CCACATATCTTTTGTATCTTTCCAGAGAGGCCTTTCACATAGGGTAGACAGACTGTGGTCAGTTTATGGGTTTCATCCTCTCTTTTGTTCATATTTGGAGTGGATACTATACTTTTGGGGTAGTTGTTGCTTAACAGATCGTTATTGAGCTTGATCATTTCTTCATGGTGGGTATCACGATTGCTACTTATATTCTTTGCTCAATGTTTTAGGTACTAAGCAATTCCTCTCTTTACACTGTATGGATGGTGGGAATTGAAGTTGAGGTATCATCCAGTAAAGTTTGGCTTGCAGTATACAAACAAGATGATGACAAATATCTGTCAAATGTAAATAATGTAAATAATGTATTAAATTCTGAAGTTATGCAGTATAATTAAACCTGAAATCATGTGTTTTGTAAAGCAAAATTCAAAGCTTTACAACCAGGCCCATTGCCTAACTTTATTAAAATATTCATTTCTAATTTCCCATCCAGATATTTGCATCAATATTGTTTAGCTTTCTTGAAACTGAGAAGAAAAAGAAAATATTACAAGGGTTTGCAGTGGCCACAAAGAGATTAATTTTGTTCTATCTTATTCTCATTATTATTCTATACATACATATATACTTACGCACACACATGCACACTGACACACACATGCACACTGACACACACACACACACACACATTTAATAACAGTTTCATTCAACATCGAATGATTAAAGATTCATTGACATGTAGGACATATCCAACCCATCAGATGTTCACAGGCAGAGAACATCTGAGAAGATGGATGCGTCCGACACTTCCACAAAACTTTGAGTTATATGGAACTGAGTCATGCAATTATTAAATCCTATCGAATGAGATGAATGGTATTTTCTTTCAAGTGTGTGTGTGTGTGTGTGTGTGTGTGTGTGTGTGTGTGTGTGTTGCGAATACTGAGACATTGGTCCTCTCAAGGAAGTCTTCCCAGTGCACTGTGCATGTTAGTGGAACATCACTAAGATAAGTGCAGAAGCTTAAATATCTTAGTGCCATATTCACAAGTGATGGAAGGTAAGAGGCCAAATCAGATGCCAGAATTGCAGGTGCTGGTACAGTAATCTTCAGTTTGATTTTTGGAATCTATTTTCACTTTTGATCATGAATGTTGGGTAATGCCTGAAAGAGTAGACATGAATGCAAGTGTCTGAAATTAGGTTCTTCCAAAGGGTCTCTGGAATAACATAACCCAACAGAGTGCATAGCTCAAAGATCAATGGGAGAGATGGAGGTGGGTGTCTCTCAAGGTATAGTCACTACTTCTCTGCATTGAGATGTCACAGTTGCAGCACAATGGACTTGTGATTAGAACGTTGTAGAACAGATTCTTCAAGCTGAGTCAACTGGCAGATGTAGAAATAGACCAAGAACAAGATGGATGATGTCCATAGTTTCAGTTGGTTATGTTTGGGAATCCAGTTGGAAAATTTAAAGATGGTTCCTTCTGACAGGACCCTATGGAGAAGGTGCCTGAGGATTCCATCCCAGTTTTTCATCTTTCATTTTTTAACCTTCCATGTTTTTTACATGCTTCTTTCTCAACTTTTCTTGTTTCTTCTCTCATTCAATTTTTTGTTTGTTATGATATGTGGTTTGTGTCTGATGAATATGTTTGAGGTATTTCTCAACATATGAAACTATTAGTAGCACGTAAAAACATGTATTGTGCCTGTTAAATAATATATATATATAAGTCAGTAAATAGTGGGGTTGTGTTAACCGCACGTGGAGAAATAATAGGAAAATGAAAAAAAGCCAGAATGCTGAACTGGAAGCATAATTTAATAAATTATGCTTCCAGTTCAGCATTCTGGCTTTTTTTCATTTTCCTATATATATA
>NC_068996.1:51252139-51253278 GCF_001194135.2 Octopus bimaculoides | reverse complement strand
TATATATATATATATATATATATTGGTTTGTTAGAGCTGTGTGCAGACAATTTGTCGACAGACAATTTGTCGACAGACAATTTGTCGACAGACAATTTGCTGATTGGATAATTGGACAATTGCCTGATAAAACTTTTTTGAAATTTTTACTTTGTTTTTAAAAAATGTCGACATATTGTCCTTTCAGCAAATTGCTCAGTCGGTCAATTGTTCTGCCTATAAGTTGTTTGTCAGCCAATTGTATGATGGCCAACTGTCTGTCAAAGAAATGTCTATCATTAGAACAACCAAGATAGATAGAATACGGTAGAACACAGTACATGGATACATATATTTTATTTTTATTATTTTTTAATTAGAAGTTACAAATTAATTTTAAACCTGGAAGCCTGCTTTTTATATAGATTGAATTATAATTTTATAATAATTCAATCTACTTAAAAAGTAGGCACCCAATTCAAAGTCAGTTTCTTAAGTAATATGTTTGAAACTTTTGACCATTGAGTGAAAGGTATAGATTAAGGAAACAATTAATTTATGCCCTTTACATTTTCCCTATTTGTCTTTGATAACAGAATATCCCATATTTTGGGATATCCTAGAAACAGCAGTAAGACTTTAAAATTTTTCCAATAATAATAATATATATTACTTGAGATGTTTATCTTGCCTTAGCATTTGTTGTCCTCTTTAGCAAATATATATCCACTATATTGGAAATCTACAATGATTCCATAACTCCCATCTTGGCTATGAGCTTGGAGCCTTGGTAATCTGTTACAGCACTTACTCAGCATACGTGGTTATTTAGATCACCTGTGAACTAAACTCCCATCATCATAATCACCATCATCGTTTAACGTCCGCCTTCCATGCTAGCATGATTTTGTACATCATCATCATCATCATCATCATCATCGTTTAACGTCCGCTTTCCATGCTAGCATGGGTTGGACGATTTAACTGAGGACTGGTGAAACCGGATGGCAACACCAGGCTCCAATCTAATTTGGCAGTGTTTCTACAGCTGGATGCCCTTCCTAACGCCAACCACTCAGAGAGTGTAGTGGGTGCTTTTACGTGTCACCCGCACGAAAACGGCCATGCTCGAAATGGTGTCTTTTATGTGCCACCCGCAC
>NC_068996.1:51249577-51251368 GCF_001194135.2 Octopus bimaculoides | reverse complement strand
TTTATCTACCTTCCTACTTATTAGGATTTTGGTTTTAGCTAGGTTGACTCTAAGGCCCTTCAATTCTAGACCTTGCTTCCACACCTGAAACTTCTCCTCTAGTTCTGATAGTGACTCCGCAATTAGGGCAAGGTCATCAGCATAGAGGAGCTCCCAGGGGCAACCTGTCTTGAACTCCTCTGTGATTGCCTGGAGGACTATGATAAATAAGAGGGAGCTGAGGACGGAACCTTGGTGGACCCCTACCTCTACCCGGAATTCATCGCTGTACTCATTTCCAACCCTCACCTTACTGGCAGCATCTCTGTACATGACTCGCACAGCTCTCACTAACCATATGCGTGTAAATATATACCAGAAAACCCTTTTGAATGAGCAACACTAATTCCATGGTTCCATGCTTTGAAATGACTAAACATGAACTGCTATTGGAACTTACATACCATCTACAGGAAACTTTTTTACCACTTATATGCACCAGTTTCCTCGAATAATGAAACTGCAACTACAATATTTTTATATATTTTATTTCTACTTTCATTCTCTTATTTCCCTCTATATTCCCTATTTCCTCCTTTTCCATAATAATTCGAACTCAAATATTTTCTCACACCGTTTCTGATGATGGGATATCCATAATGTCCCAGAAACAGCTGTAAGACTATTTCATTATAGATGTCCTGAAAACTTCTCTCAGCTTTGGATTTGGTATCTCATATACATATATATATATATATTTAATTAGAGGATATGTTAACCTCATGAAGAGATGGTTTCATCCAAAGAAATACAGGGTTCAAAACCAAGGATTGTTGGGGAATGAAATTCCTTAAGCATGTAGTTTATATCCAGTTAGACGAAGAAAAAAATGGAGATGAGGAAGTTACCAATTATTTATTATTTACAAAGATGACCAATTCGTTAGCAATAAATAATTGTTAACTTCCTTATCTCCATTTTCTTTTCTTCTTTTAACTGGATATAATACACACACACGCACTCATATGTATATACATATTGCGTACTCTGCTACTATCTCTTCCCTGTCTATCTCTCTCCCTCTCTTGTTCTTCTTCCTTTCTGTTTTTCTCTCTCACCCTTTCCTTATTCTTCTTTCCCTTTCACTGTTCCCTCTCTCTTTCTCGCTCTTCTTCCTTGATCCTCTCATCGCTGACATGTGACGAAAGGGATTCTCTCTTTCTGTTCACTGCCTTCCTATAGTGTTTTTTTCTGTCTCTTCTCTCATGCACGTTTATCTAGCGTTCATAATAATTTTTCTATCGTCTTGGCTTAACAGCCCTCACTGTTTGTTTTTACTGTCTTGTTCTCACTGTCCGGTTCTTGTTAACACTTTCACTTTACGCAAAAAATTCTAAATTTTATTTAATTTACTTTGCGGGAAAGACTGTTCCAACAAAGTTGCAAATTGTCCTTGCTTTCGAAACACGCAGTAGATGGAACAGGGACAACTGACGAAGGGGTATACTCTTTATGTTGCATGTTTTGTTTCTCTGTTTGTTTTTTTCGTTGTTCGAAAAAAGTTCGTTTTCTGTTTTTGTTTCTCATTGTGTTTAACGTTTTTTTTTTATGTCCTGTATCCATATATGCATGTATGTATACATATAGATGTAGGTATGTACATATATGTATGGATATATGCATATGTTTATATATTATTTATATTATTATATGATCGAATTGCCATGCATCCTTTTCCAAGTAAGTATATATATATATATATATATATATACATACATACATACATACATATATATATATATATATATATAC
>NC_068996.1:51245486-51247146 GCF_001194135.2 Octopus bimaculoides | reverse complement strand
TGTGTGTGTGTGTGTGTGTGTGTGTGTGTGTGTGTGTGTGTGTATGAGTATATATATATATATATAAATTACGTATGTGTGTGTGAGTGACTGACACACTCCCACATCATTTGGGTTATTACATCATAGTTCCATGGGAATATTTTTCAAGGCCTAACTGTTTGATCAGGCCATTGTTTGTGAATGAATGTTTATATATATTTAGAAATATATCTATGTGAAAATCCTTCAATTCATTTACACATATATGCACTTTGAGCTATTGTCGTTCACACTGTTACCTATATAGGCCATATGAAGCTGTTAACAAATGTATGCCATTTCAGCTTATAACACAGTGAGACGTCATTTAAACTCTCTAAACTGTTACTTTATGCATATATTCTGTTGGAGAACTCAATACAGGTCCTCCTGTTGCAGATTAAACTTATATCAATCTCATTTCTTCAGGTAATAACATCAGTGCATTCCTTTAATTTCTGATGTGTCTCATTCTTTTTTTTAATTTTGTTTGCATAGGCGCAGGAGTGGCTGTATGGTAAGTATTTTGCTTACCAACCACATGGTTCCAGGTTCAGTCCCACTGCGTGGCACCTTGCACAAGTGTCTGCTACCATAGCCTCGGGCCGACCAAAGCCTTGTGAGTGGATTTTGTAGACAGAAACTGAAAGAAGTTTGTCGTATATATGTATATATATGTGTGTGTATGTATGTGTGTGTGTATATGTTTGTGTGTCTGTTTGTTCCTCCAACATCGCTTGACAACCGATGGTGGCGTGTTTACGTCCCCATAACTTAGCGGTTCGGCTTAAGAGACCAATAGAATAAGTACTAGGCTTACAAAGAATAGGTCCTGGGGTCGATTTGCTCAACTAAAGGCAGTGCTCCAGCATGGCCACAGTCAAATGACTGAAACAAGTAAAACAGTAAAAGAGTATGGCTCTATTTTTAATTTTTATTTCTTTTCTTGAGATGCTTCTAATATCCTAAAATGCCAAACTTATTTTCTTAACATGGAATTTTACAAGTCAATGATCTAAAGTAAGGTCTGTATTTTTACAAGGCAAGTTTCGATCAACACTGTTAAACTTATGAACACCCGTCTCTTCTCTTATCTCTACCGCTGTCACATAACAATCTAGTTTCCTATCAGAACATAAAAATCTAATCTAAATATTTATCTCATCTCCATAAAAGGTAAATTGCCTTCATACGTAATTTTTTCATTGCTCTTACACCTCTTTTCACTTCCTGCTCCCAACTGATATTTTCTACTCAAAACATTTCTGGAGGGGGCACAGCCTTTACAAAAATTAAATAGTTTTAGTGCATAGGTGCAGGTGTAATTGAAAATTTGCTTCCCAACCACATGATTTTGGGTTCAGTCCCACTGTATGACATCTTGGGCAAGTGTCTTCTACTTTTGCCCCAAGCCAACCAAAACTTTATGAGTGGATTTGGTAGACGGAAACTGAAAGAAGCCCATTGTGTGTGTGTGTGTGTGTGTGTTGTGTGTACATACATACATACATACATACATACACACATACACATACACACTCACACACACATATATACACACACACACACATGTATATCTCTCTCTCTCTCTCTCTCTCTCTCTCTCTCTCTCTCTCTCTCTCTCTCTCTCTCTCTCTCT
>NC_068996.1:51243850-51245251 GCF_001194135.2 Octopus bimaculoides | reverse complement strand
AAACTGTCTGATGAACGGGAACGTGAAACTCCGAGTAACAGTCTTTTGTTATATTTCTGCTGCTCTTAAATAAAGTATATATATATATGTATATATATATATATATATATATATATATATATACACACACCATCTAAGAAACCATAAATCAGAATAAAATGCACTCGTATATTTGTCAGTAGTGTGGGTGCATTAACTAAAATGAGCAGTATTATATATCCATTACAGCCAATCTTACTGATTGGTTTTTCACTAGGGGTTCAATGGTGTGTTAGGAGTGTTAGTCCGATTATGTGACCCTGAAGAGCACAGGGTTACATAATCGGACTGTTATCTAACACTCCACTGAACCCCTGGTTTTGGAACTGATTGGTAAGATTAGCCATAATGGAAATATAATACAGTGCATTTCAATATGTATATATCTTTTACTTTGTCAGTCATTGGACTATGGCCTTGCTGGGGTAATACCTGGAACAGTTTAGTCTAACAAATTGACTCCAGTACATATTTTTAAAAGTCTTTTGGTGTCTTTTGCCAAGCTGACAAGTTATGGGAGATGTAAACAAACAAACACCAGTAGCCCAGCAGTGGTGGGGGACAAACACAAGGACACACACATAGACATATACATCCATATATATGACAGGCTTCTTTCAGTTTCCGTCTACCAAATTCACTCATAAGATTTTGGTTGGCAGCCTGAGGCTATAAGACACTCCAGGTACCACACGGTGGGACTGAACCTGAAACCACATGGTTGGGAATCAAGCTTCTTATCATACTCACACATATATGCATCGATATGTATCTATATGCGTGTGTGTCCTTTACCACTGCTTGACAACTGGAGTTGGTTTGTTTATATCCTCATAATTTAGCAGTTCAGCACAAGATACCACTAAAATGAGCTCCAGACTAAAAAAAAAAAAAAAAAAAAAGACCAATGGGGTCGATTTGTTTAATTAAACCTTGCAAAGCGGTGTCTTAGAATGTCTGCTGTCCAATGATAGAAACAAGTAAAAAGATAATAGCTAAAATATATTATTGTATAAACCATGAATCTACGAGGACAGTAACTCCAAATAAGGACAGATACAAGGTACTACAGATAAAGACACACATGTGACAAATGTACAGCGTTTTCTCTCTTGCTTTTTACTATTGTTATGTGCCCAACCCATGTCAACATAAAATAAGCTGACATAAGATAATGGTGATGATGATGATGATGATGACAATGATGGTGGCATATACCAATATGTGTCAGTGTGTGTGTGTGTGTGTGTGTGTGTGTGTGTGTGTGTGTATGTGTATCTGTCTGTCTGTCTGTCTGTCTGTCTGTCTATTTATCTATCTATCTATCTATCTATCTATCTATCTATCTATCTATCTATCTAT
>NC_068996.1:51239815-51240598 GCF_001194135.2 Octopus bimaculoides | reverse complement strand
TATATACATAGATAGATATAGATAGATAGAGAGATACATGCATATATATATCTATATAATATATACATATAGATAGAGATACACACGTGCACACACACACACATGTATGTATGTATATAGGTATGTATGGTTGTATGTATGTGTAGCTACGTAGCTAGATAGTTGAATGATGTCCCTTGCAAGAAAGTTGAGAAAATACAGAAGAACATCTAAGTGTTGGCATAGAGAAATAGGCGGACATAGCAACGACGTGGATGGCTCTAAGTTTAATCGACAAAGAAGCAAAAAGATGGGTTAGCAAGATGTTTTTATTAATGGAACACAAGACATTCTAGAAACTTCCAAGAGAAACGTGAAGCTTCTTGAATAATTAAGAATCACATCTCATGACATTGATGCATGCATGCATGTATGTGTGCATGTATGTATGTATGTATGTGTGTATGCATGTACATATGCATGTATGTATGTATGCATGTATGTATTCATGTATATATGTATGTATGCATCCATATATGTATTTACGTATCTATTTATGTATGCATGTATATATATATGTAAATATGTATGTATATATATGAGTGGCTGAGTGGTAAGTGGCTTGCATACCAACCACATGGTTCTGGGTTCAGTCCCACTGCATGGCACCTTGGGCATGTGTCTTCTGCTATAGCCTCGGCCAACCAAAACCTTGAGAGTGGATTTGGTAGACGGAAACTGAAAGAAGCCCATCGTATATATGTATATATATGAGTGGCTGAGTGGTAAGTGGCTTGCATACCA
>NC_068996.1:51233847-51234790 GCF_001194135.2 Octopus bimaculoides | reverse complement strand
CAAATTGACTGATGATGAGTTGACTGACAAACAAATTGACTGACGTTGAATTGACTGACAAACGAAATGACTCATGATAAATTGACTGATGATGAATTGACTGATGATCAATTGACTGACAAACGAATTGACTGTTGATGAATTGACTGTTGTTGAATTGACTGACAAAGGAATTGACTGACAAACGAATTGACTCATGATAAATTGACTGATGATGAATTGACTGAAAAATGAATTGACTGTTGATGAATTGACTGACAAACGAATTGACTCATGATGAGTTGACTGACAAACAAATTGACTGATGATGAGTTGACTGACAAACAAATTGACTGATGTTGAATTGTACTAGACCATATTTAGAAAGACAAAGAGGAAGAGAAAGAAGAAGAAAGAGTAAGAGAGAGAAAGAGAGAGAGAGGGAGAGAGAGAAAGAGAGGAGAGTAAGAGAGAGAGAGGGGAGAAAGAGAGAGATAGAGGGAGAGAGAGAAAGAGAGAGATAGAGGGAGAGAGAGAAAGAGAGGAGAGAAAGAGAGAGAGGGGAGAAAGAGAGAGAGAGAGAGAGCATTGGATGGGTTGGTGCATAATTCCAACACAGTATATAGATACATGCATGATCGTTTAGTGTGTGTTGGAATTGAAACTGTCTCTTTGAGGTTAAAAGTTCACTTGTAGCACCATCACTATAAGTGATTCAGTTTGATCGTATGCATGACGCAGAGTTCTATAAATAAGCATGAAAAGAACAAAAGACACAGCTCAGTGAATTTATCTCAACTAATTGAATCCAGTTAAGTTGGTTTCAACTTTTAACACTCAAATTCTTTGCTCCATTCATTTTTCTTTGTGATCATGAGATTTTGTTTCTTGCTTTTTTTCTATATATTTTTTTTTGAAATATTATACCACACACACACACACACACACACACACACACACACAC
>NC_068996.1:51228016-51231965 GCF_001194135.2 Octopus bimaculoides | reverse complement strand
ATTTTCTTCAGGTCAAGTAGCCCATCCTGCTCAAAATGTCTCTGAATAAAGGGTTGTTTAAGGATGTTGAGCAAAACACCCATGTTTCCAAAGGTGAATTATTCAAACCCCAAAGAATTCCTCTCAACACATGGCTATGATGCTCCCCCACTACTTCTGCTCATGATCAGAAATGCACATATCGTCAGCCACCAAGGGACATGCTCAACTGGTTAAGGTCAAACAACTGACAAGCAAATCTGTGGTATTAAGCAGAATATTTGCTGTAGCCCATCTTTTATGCCAAGACAAAACAATATACATAACACTTCCAACTAATTAAGATCAGAAACCATGAGAGCCACTGCCTGGTACTGCATCTGGGCATTCATTATTATTATTAATATTATTATTATTATTATTATTATTGTTATTATTATTATTATTATTATTATCATCATTATTATCATAAATAATGTAAATCTTTCATCTTTCATTTGTGTCAATCATTGCACTGTGGCCATGCTGGGGCACCACGTTGATGAATTTTAGTTGAATGACTCAATCGCATATGTATTTATTTTTTTGAACCTGTTACTTATTTTATCGCTCTCTTTTGCTGAACTGCTAAGTTGTAGGGATGTAAACCCACCAACACTGTTGTCAAGTGGTGGTGAGGGACAAGCACAGACACACACACAGACACACACGCGCACACACACACACACACACACACACACACACACACACACACACACACACACACACACACACACACACACACGTACAATGGGCTTCTTTCAGTTTCCATCTAACAGATTGGCTCACAAAGCTTTGATCGATCGGCTGAAAGCTATGGTAGAGAACACCATGCAGAAAGAGCAAATGCTATACTTTTCTGATGAGTATTAAATTATTCTTCCATTCCAGAAAGAATTTTTAAATACAGAAGCATTCAGCAATGCAAGATTGGTTGTTATGAGACTCTATAAATAATATACCGACTCCATTAGCTGATATTAGAATTTGCTTTTTGAGCGGTATGTGTATACTTTGCCAATCTATATTCACAAAGAACTTATAAAGATTTGCAACAAACTGAAAAAAATCAGTGATGCTTCCTCTTGTTGCTCTCAGCATGAGAAATGCCAAGAACCTGCATTTGATTCAATGGAACCATGTAACCAACAGCACTGTTATTCACCAGTTGTGACAGATAGTAAATAAAGTCTGAACGTAATTTATTGTTGTTTCTTTCTAGGAAAGAGACTTGCTCGTTCTCACACTGTCATTAAAGTATGTCAGTCGGTCTATTGTACTGAGACCACCATTTGTAAGAATAGTTGTTCCACAAGTCAACAAAAGGTAACTCTACGAGGCCACATAACCTGCAAAACCTAACAAAAATGAAACCTCCCACAAATTATACAGTACTGTTTTAAGTAGGACATTTTGGATAATGTATTTCTAGATACCCTTGGTCTATTCTGTTAAAGTTGACCTGGGAACTTTGAAGTTTGAGTTTGTGCAGTGAAGTTTGAGCTGATGTGGAAGCCTTTTACACTGTTGCTTGACCAACTAGAAATGGATGCTCTTTCAAATTACATTCTACCATCTTAAAAAAAAGAATGTTTAGGAGACATTAGATTCATTATGCCTAATCAAAAGTCAAGATGGTTACGACCGGAATAAATATCAGTAATAAGATCAAGGAGGAAATACTTCAGAGGAGATTTCTAGATATACTAATCAGATGATAAATCTGTGTTCAAAAAGTTCGTGTTTATCCATTTGTGTTGATGTAACATTTATTTAGGGGTAATTCTTCTGGTAAGGCAGTGAGGTAGCAGAATTATTAGCATGTATTTAACAGTATTTCTTCTGTCTCTTTACTTTCAGAGTTCAAATGCCACAGAATCCAGCTTTGCCTTTCCTTTTCATCCCTTTGGGTTTGATTAAAATAAAATACCAGGCAAGTACAGGGGTGGTTGATGTAAACAACTTGACCCTCAATACCTCGGAATTGTTTACCTTAAACTCTGCTCTGGATTACTACCCCATTCAGGGGGAATGTGATCTTGGTCAATTAAACATCATAGAAACAGGATAACCATCAGTATGAGTCCAAGAGTGGAAGAAAAATATGTTTTGGTTGTTTCACATGTCCGATAAAAAATTGTATAGTTCTTGAAAAGTCTTTAACTGTCCCATAAATATTGGTTTCAAATTTTGGCATGGGGTCAGGAAGTTCAGGGGAAGGGAAAAGTCAATTACATTGGCTCCATTGTTCAACTGACACTTATTTTACCAACTCCAAAAGGACAAAAGTCAAAGTGGACCTTGGTGGAATTTGAACCCAGAGCATGTAAATGGATGAAATACTACTAAGCATTTTGCTCAGCATGCTAATGATTCTGTCAGCTCACCACCTTAAGTGTACCATAAATATTACAGAGTTTAATGGTTGTAAATAAAACATCTAGCGTCATACCATTTTAGCCTGCTATTACAGAAAGTTTCTTTTAGTATATCCAATGTTAGAGCGTAATCGTTACCAGCGTTGCCTTACTGGCACTTGTGCTGGTGGCACGTTAGAAAATCATTCGAGCGAGGTCATTGCCAGTGCTGCTGGACTGGCTCCCGTTCAGGTGGCACATAAAAAACACCATTTTGAGCGTGGCCATTACCAGTACTGTGTGACTGGCCCTCGTGCTGGTGGCACGTAAAAAGCACCCACTACTCTCTCGGAGTGGTTGGTGTTAGGAAGGACATCCAGTTGTAGAAACTCTGCCAGATCAGATTGGAGCTTGGTGCAGCTGCTGGCTATCCAGACCTCAGTCAAATCGTCCAACCCATGCTAGCATGGAAAGCGGACGTTAAACGATGATGATGATGGTGATGAATGTTGCTTTTCTTTTGTACCAGAGGCAGAGGAAGTTTAGAAAACATGGCTTCTATAAAATTGTCTAAAATATAAGATAGAAAATTGAAAAATTTTGATTTACTGATAATTAATGGATGTAAACTCTCTCTAGGATTATGTAAAGTCTAAAAACATCAAGCAGCTTATCAATTTAGAGAAATACTTTATAGTTTGGAGTAGTTCTTACCCTTGACCTTTTAGTGTTTAAACTAGTTATATCTGGTCCAAATGTTCTCCCTGTTTTATGTTCAAACTGGATAGATCTGGTCTCTCATAGCTACCCTGCAATGTCATTCTGAAAATAAACAATCGCATCATTGAAATCTTAAAGCTATGAGATAATGCATGATTAATTCAAAATAATGTGGATAAATAAACATTGCATTTGATAGAATAATTCAAATGCTGAATGGTTAAATTGACCATATCTGGTCAAAATATACGACCTGTTTTATGTTAAAACTGACCAGATATATCCTCTCATACCTCCCGTGTGATGTCATTCTAAGAATAAACAATCACATCATCAAAATCCTAAATCTATGAAGTAATGCATTATTAAATCAAAGCAAAGTGAATAAATAAACATCATATTTGACAGCGTAATCTGAATGCTTGTGAAGGGTTAAAACCAAATTGGTGATGACAGTCAAGTTGACATAGAAAACTAGCAAAATGAGGCTAACAGTAAGTGTGAGAAAAACTCAGAAAAATGACAACCAACTTTTGCTTAAAAGACAATAAAGAACATCAAAAAACGTTAGTTGAACCTCAAACATTGAAAATTCCCACACGAACTTACAAGCACAAAATGTGAAGTAAAAGAATTTTACTTGAAAATACTTTGAATCACAACAAAGCAACACAGAAACTGCCATTTTACTCAGGAGATAAAAAGATTCATAAACAATAATACCTGGAATAAGGTGATACAAACAAACAACAGTACCAACAACAATAACACCACCACCACCACCACCACTGCCACCACCAGCACCAGCACCAGCACTACAACTATTCCTCCTCCTCCTCCTCATCGTACTACTA
>NC_068996.1:51227499-51228005 GCF_001194135.2 Octopus bimaculoides | reverse complement strand
CCAGCACCAGCACCACCACAAGCACCAGCACCACCACCAGCACCACCACCACCACCACCACCACCAGCAGCAGCAGCAGCACCACCACCACCACCACCATCACCACCACCACCAGCAACAGCAACAACAGCCAGTGCATTGAAGGAGCGTTTAATCAGTAGTTTGACCTACAAAATATAGCAGCCAAATGTCCCACAAATCACATACTTCTGTCTTAAAAAGTGAAGAACTACATTGGATAATGTATTCCTAGATAACCCTAAAAAAGAAAAAAAACAAACATGATGGGCATAGTTGGAAGACTTTTGATAAAAAAAAATCTGTTCAATAAAATTTGAGTTGCACTGAAAACAACAGCCACTGCAAAAACAACAACAGTTTCATGGACAAATGGGACAGTTCCTATATGGTTGTTCAAGCTGCTAGAAATGGAAGCCAAATCTCCTTTAAATCACACCTGTCATTTTTTTAAAGATAAAAACGAAAGACACATACAAAAAAAAAAA
>NC_068996.1:51225802-51227489 GCF_001194135.2 Octopus bimaculoides | reverse complement strand
AAAAAAAAAAAAATAGAATGGTGATGGGCAGAATCTCTTAGATCATAAGTATATATTTTGATGTGAGATTTTAGTTTAGATCATTTTAACTCTTTAGCATTTAAATCAGCCATATACAACCGAAACATTCTGACTGTTTTGTGTTCAGACTGGTCAGATCTGGCTTCTCACATTTATCTTACAATGTCATTCTAAAAATAGACAATCACATCAATGACATTTTGTAGCTACTAGATAATGCATGATTAAGTGAAAACAATCATCATCATCGTTTAACGTCCGCTTTCCATGCTAGCATGGGTTGGACAATTTGACTGAGGACTGGTGAAACCGGATGGCTACACCAAGCTCCAATCTGATTTGGCAGAGTTTCTACAGCTGGATGCCCTTCCTAACGCCAACTACTCAGAGAGTGTAGTGGGTGCTTTTACATGCCACTAGCACAAGGGCCAGTCACACGGTACTGGCAACGGCCACACTCAAAATGGTGTTTTTTACGCGCCACCTGCACAGGAGCCAGTCCAACAGCACTGGCAACGACCTCGCTCAAATGTGAATAGATAAGCATCACTGAATGTTGAAGGCTGCATCCACCCTGAATATTCTACCTTTTTTTACATTTTTTACAGATCCAGCCTCTCACACTTAATCCACAATGTCTTTCTAAAAATTAAGAGTCACATCACTGAAATTTCAAAGCTATGAGATAAGACATGATTAATTCCAAAACATTGTGAATGAATAAGGATGACATTTGACAGAATAATCTGTGAATGTTAAAAGGCTAAACTGGCCTGAATACTTTACCTGTTTTATGATCAAACATGCCATATCCTACAATGTCATTCTACAAATAAACAATCACATCATCAAAATCTCAAAGCTATGAGATAAGACATGATTAATTCCAGAGTGATGTGAATAAATAAGCATCACATTTAACAAAGAAATCTGAATGTTGAAGTGTAATACAAGAAATTTGGATTATAGTAATAGGGTGGTCCCAGGTGCAAAAGAGATAATCAGAACCTTGTTTAGACCAAGTCCCCAAATTAAGAAGGTATTTTTCTTAATGAGTCTTCTTAATGCCTACAAAGCCCAGGCATATTCCTCCATCTTAGGGAATATGCTGTGTGTGTATTTTTATCATTTTTCTTTTTACTTGTTTTAGTCATTTGACTGTGGCCTTGCTGCAGCACTATCTTGAAAGGTATATTCAAACAAATTGACCCAAGGACTTCCTTTTTATGATAAAAATTTGGTGCTTATTCTATCAGTCGCTTTTGCTGAACTACTAAGTTACAGAGATGTAAACAAACACAACAGTTGTCAAGTGATGGTGGGACACACACACACATCTCTGTGTGTGCATGTATATATTTGTGTGTGTGTGTGTATACTATATATAGTATTTATAAACAAACCTGAAAGGCTTTGTAAGTTACGGAGAGACACAGCATGCAAGCATTGATTTGTGGTTTTGATTCTGCCTGAGGTTAGCTCATCAATTTTCAGTCATTTCTTTGTATTTAAAAATTGTCACTTCAAATCAGCGAATAAATATTATTGTGATATATCATTATACAGTTATATAGTTATATATATGTACATATATATATATATGTATATATATGTGTATATTTATATAGATAGATATATATATATACATACATACATATATATATAT
>NC_068996.1:51217024-51222496 GCF_001194135.2 Octopus bimaculoides | reverse complement strand
ATATATATATATATATACATATACATATATATAGAACAAACTTCTTTCAGCTTTCATATAAAAAAAAAAAACATTGAAGGCTTTAGTAGAGCTTGAGGTTATAATAAATGTCACTTGTCCAACGTGCCATAAAGTGAGACTGAACCCAGAACCATATGGTTGAGAAACAAACTTCTTACCATACAGTCACACCTGTGTCTATTCAAACTTCTTATCACACTGTGATTGCATAATAAAATTACAGATATAGAATTAAACACAAAAATAACTAAAAAAAAAAAAAAATTCCCATGCATATAATTAGTTATATAGATATATCATTATTTCTGAGACACAAGTCTTGGTTGGGAAATATAAGTCTAAACTGATCCTGTTACTATGTAATTACTTCAGCTTTAGCACAAGGTTCAAATCAAGTCACATGTACAACTCTGATAATTTCAAAAGATTGGTTAAATTGATAGAGCACCTGACAAAATGCTATGACATTCACAAGCCTTTATGTTCTGAGTTCAAATTATGTGATGTCAACTTTGCCTTTCATCCTTCTTGGGTCAATAAAGCAGAGTACCATTCAAGAACTGTAATTGATCTCTATTCCTACGAATCATCTTAGATGTGAAAAGAATTGTAATATAAGACAAGCTTTTCCTCTTGTAGATGGAATAATGTAGCCATCGGTATACAATAGTAAATCAATGATTGTAGCAACTAAACAGTTCGGTTCTATACCGAAAACCAGTTGAAGCTACAAAAGATAGTAATATTTACTTCAAGGAGTGTTGTTGTTGTCTCTTGTCTCACTTTGGAAACACAATTGCCATAGAATTATGAAAGAAAAATATAAATTCATATCTCAATGAAAGAATGTTGCTGTTGTTGACCAGGAAGATAGAAGTGTTGATATAGAAGAGAAAGAAAGAAATGTGTTGTTAATGAAGGTAACTACTTTATGCCTTAGTAAAAATGACATCACCAGATGATCAGTAAAAAACAATATCTTAAATTTGAGAAAATGGTCCAGATTGTAATGTAATTTCAAATAAATTTTATAGGTTTTGCTTCTACACCTGGAATTCTTCTTTAAGTTATTCACAGACTCCATTGTAAGAACTAAAACTAGTGTATAGTACTCATGATCAGATAGTTTTAAACTCCTCTGTTGCATCTTGGGGAACCATAATAGGAGCATGTTAAGAATTAAACTACGGAGGTCACCTACCAGTATACTAAATTCCTCACTGAACTCATTGCCAACTCTCCCTTTGCTGACTGCATTTGTGTGTATGTGGCTTGTGCCACTCTCACAAGTCATTCTTCTACACCTAATTTTTGTAAATACCACCAGATTTCAGATTATAACATCATGTCAAAGGCATTCTATAAATCAGTGGTCCTCAACTGGAGTCCACATGACCCTTTGAGGTCGCTATGACCCTTTAGGGTCCATATACAATTTTTGTTGTTAAAATTTACATACAATAAACTACTTATGCTTCTACAACACACAAAATATTTTGACAATCTTTTTTTTAATACAATTCCTAACATTCATTTATAAAAATATAATAGGATTTTTTAAAACCTTGAATGGTTATAAGGGTCCTCTTGAATAAAATAAGGATCAAAGGGGTCCATAGGGAACAAAATGGTCGAGATCAACAAATGGTAAGTAGAGAAATTTGCACTTAGCTAAAAGTTCTTCTGAACCTGAAACCACACTGTTGCAAACCAAGCTTCTAGGTGACACAGCCATGCCTCTACCTATTGCAAAATATTGGTTTAAAAACCTGGCAAAATCAACAAACATCTATACATCATCATCATCATCATCATCATCATCATCATCATCATCATCATCATCGTTTAATGTCCGTTTTCCATGCTGGCATGGGTTGGACGGTTTGACAGGGGACTGGCAAACCAGGAGGCTTCACCAGGCTCCAATCTAATCTGGCAAGGTTTCTACAACTGAATGCCCTTCCAAATGCCAACCACTCCAAGAGTGTAGTGGGTGCTTTTTACATGCCACTGGCACAGGAGACAGTCAGGTGGCACTGTGTGTGTGTCTTTGTGCTTGTCTCCCACGATCATTTGACAACTGCTGTTGGTTTGTTTTACTTTTATTTCTATGACTGGATACCTTCCCTAATACCAACTATTTCACCAGTAATAGAGAGGTTACCATGACATTGGAAAGTCTAAACTGTCCTCTCAACCTTACATTGCCTTCTCTTGTTGACCAGCCACTTTATAGAGTGTGCAGGAAACATTTTATTGTAGCACCAACATTAGTGGTGTTACCTTGTACCCAATAAGACTAAAAAGTCTTTGTTACTGAAGATGATAAAGTGGAAAGACATTGATTTTAAAACAGTATTAAAATCTGATATTTTTTATCATTGTTTGGTAAGTATTTCAGCTAAAGCCAGATCATGTCTTTTTGGAGACACCACTATGAAAGGTTGCTAAACGAAGAGAATGAATGGGAGAAAGAGAGTCTGCTGAATGTCGAACCAATAGAGGGACCAGCTATCCGAACTGACAGCACCTTGGTAGATAAAGCAATTAATGGTAGGAAGACAGGGAAAGTCCCCGGCCTATCAGGAATCACCTCACAGATGCTTAAAAAATCTGGTGGTGTTGGCTATAGCCTAGTCACCCATATTACGAACCAGGTGATACACGAAGGAGTCATACCCAATGACTGGTGTAGCAGTACCATAGTCGACTGCTACAAAGGTAAAGGTGACGCTTTAGATACAAATAATTACAGAGGTATCAAGTTGTTGGATCAGGTAATGAAAGTCATGGAGAGGGTCGTAGCCCAACTAATTAAGGAGAGTCAGTCTAGATGAGATGCAGTTTGGGTTCATGCCAGGGAAAAGCACCACTGAAACTATATTTCTGGTAAGACAACTGCAGGCAAAATACCTAGCCAAAGATAAACCTCTGTACCTGGCTTTCATTGATATGGAGAAAGCCTTTGACAGGGCCTCTCGATCCCTTATCTGGTGGTCAAGGAGGAAACTAGAGATAGATGAATGGCTAGTGAGAGCTATGCGAGCCATGTACAGAGATGCTGTCAGTAAGGTGAGGGTTGGCAATGAGTACAGAATTCCGGGTAGAGGTAGAGGTCCACCAAGGATCAGTCCTCAGCCCCCTCTTATTCATCATAGTCCTCCAGGTAATAACAGAGGAATTCAAGACAGGATGCCCCTGGGAGGTCCTCTATGCTGATGACCTTGCTCTAATTGCTGAGTCACTACCAGAACTAGAGGAGAAGTTTCAGAATGTGACGTTGAAGTTCCTTCCCAAATCATAAGGGCCAGTTCTCTTGGTTTCCATGGCATATGTAATCCCTATTAAACTGGACACTGGTCCGTCACATGATTACTCATTTTTGCCAGCTGAGTGGACTGGGGTAACGTGGAATGAAGTGTTTTGCTCAAGAACACTTGTTGCTCAGTCCAGGAATTGAAACCACAATCTTACAATCATGAGTCCAACACCCTAACCACTAAGCTATGCATATCCACACATTTAGTACCACAACATGCTCCAATTTTCATTGAGTCCCTGTCACTACATATATAATAACCCCCACACACACACACACGCCATACACACATGCATACACATATCCTTACGCAAACCAACAACAACATCATCACTCGGTTCAGTTAAACATAAAATACATGCACACAAAAATATCGTCGTCGTCATCATTCTCATCATCATCATCATTGTTGTCATCATAACCAGTGACATCTTGATAGCCACAAACATTCTAATCTATTGTACATGAATAATAGTAAATGCTGTTGAAAAGCTATTATTCTGTACTGAGTCCTCCTTGCCAGCCTGTGGACACCACAATATGTCCATATATACTGGGTTATTCAAAAACAAAGCAGATTTTAAATTTATTTTTAAAACAAGCGGTAAGATATACAAGCATATTCTACATATTTCTTGATAGAGGAAGGTTTAAAGTTTATTTTAAGGTAGTCTGCACTCAACATAAGCACTGGTGCTTTTTCCTTTACAAATGCAACCATTTTCTGTGAAATTTTTGTGCCATTTTAAAATTTGTTTGTGACGAGGTGGATTTTTATTGAATTGGCAGCGAAATTCACGTTGCACTTGTACAATTGATTTGTATTTCTCAAACTGCAGCACACAAAAAGACTTTTCTTATGGCATCACCATTTTCTAAGGGATTACACAAATAAAAATTATACAACTTTGAATAAAATGAACA
Source organism: Octopus bimaculoides (assembly GCF_001194135.2). Taxonomy (NCBI): domain Eukaryota; kingdom Metazoa; phylum Mollusca; class Cephalopoda; order Octopoda; family Octopodidae; genus Octopus; species Octopus bimaculoides. Next base: position 51,218,232 of record NC_068996.1, on the reverse strand, counting down.
AAATGAAACATTCAAACAAAATTAAAATATTATTTTATTTAAGGCTTAATTCAATTGATCATATTCAGCTATAAACTTTAAATCTTCCCCTATCAAGAAACATGTAGAATTTATTTGTGTCTTAAAAATAAATTTGAAATCTGCTCTTTCTTGTTGAATAAACCTGTGTGTGTGTGTGTGTGTGTGTATGTGTGTGTGTGTGTGTGTGTGTGTGTGTGTGTATGCATATATGTGCGTGTCGGCGTACTTTTTGGTATTTGCCTGCCAAAAATTAATGCACCACATGAAAGATATTTTACAGTGTAAAATGTTCTTCTTGGGTGACTTTGCATCTTTTGCCTACTTTGGAGAATCATAAGAACAAAGAACAGGAATCAATATTGTCCTTGACAGTGGTGCCCTCCGAATAAATATCGTAGCAGCCCAGTCATGGAACAATGAAAGAATAAATGAACATACTTCAATAACTTTCTCTTTATTTCCTTATTTCTTCATTCTCTCGCTTTTTCTCTCTCCTTGCCTCTCTCTCTCTCTCTCTCTCTCTCTCTTTTATTGTCTCTCTCTCTCTCTCTCTTTTTGTCACTCTCTCTCTTTTTGTCTCTCTCTCTCTCTTTTTGTCTCTCTCTCTCTTTTTGTCTCTCTCTCTCTTTTTGTCTCTCTCTCTCTCTTTTTGTCTCTCTCTCAGTCTCTCCATGTCTCTCCCCTCAGTCTCACTCTCCCTCCCCCTCTCTCTTATTTGACTATTTACAGTAAACTTTAAACAGAATATATATATGTCTGTGTGTATGTGTGTACGTGTGTGTGCGTGTATCATCATCATCGTCATCATCATCATTTAATGTCCACCTCCCATGCTAGCATGGGTGGGACGGTACCACAAGAACCAGCCAAGCAATTTTATAAACCTTTTAACACCTTCTCTTCTTCATCTTTAATTGTTTGTTGAGTTTCTCTAGGATTCGTGTTCTATAAATTCTCATAACACACTTTATATTTGTAACATTTTCATATTTAAAAAATACTTATAAGAGTAAGCTACCAATTCAATATGAAGAATCTTTACTAGAAATCTAACTTTGGAAACCCACAAAGTAAAGGATATAGATCTCAAACTTTTCTCACATTTATTTATATGAATACATATATATGTATATATACTATATATATACATTATATATATATATATATATATATATATATATATATAT
>NC_068996.1:51211608-51212899 GCF_001194135.2 Octopus bimaculoides | reverse complement strand
TCGTGCGGGTGACACGTAAAAGCACCCACTACACTCTCTGAGTGGTTGGCGTTAGGAAGGGCATCCAGCTGTAGAAACTCTGCCAAATCAGACTGGAGCCTGGTGTTGCCATCCGGTTTCACCAGTCCTCAGTCAAATCGTCCAACCCATGCTAGCATGGAAAGCGGACGTTAAACGATGATGATGATGATCATCATTACACCATTAACCAATCCTAACTTAACTATTTTTATACAATCCCTATCATAACCATAACAAAATCTAGCACTACATATAACTTCTCCTCACCCTCACCCAGGATTCATAATGGAACTAAGATGGATGAGAGCAAGGGTCGTGGCGGTGGTGGTGGTGGTGAGTGGGAAAGTGGAGTAGCACAGGATAGTTGGATCTGCCTTTTTTCTTCTTCTTCTCTTTTTTTGTTTGTTTGTTCAGTTTTTTTTTGTTTTTTTTTTCATCCTTATTAGTAACAACCATGTGCTTACTCCAAATGGTATTCATATCCTATTGGCACATTTACCCACTTCTTTTGTGAACAGTAAAATTACCTTACAAAAAAAAAAAAAACAAAAGAAACAAGAGCATTAGAAAAAACAAAACCTTTGCCCTCATGCAGTTTCCTCCTTTCCTGTGTGTAGGGGGAGGAGGAAGAAGAAGGAGAAGGATAAAGAGAAGGCATGGTAAGGGGGCGGGGCTGTGTCAATAAGAGCCTGATCCTCTCTCTCCCTCTCTCTTTCTCTCCACAGGCAGCTATTGTGCACTGTTGTTGTTCCGAACTGGTTTCTCTCTTTTGGCTTTGCCATTTTATTTAACCCAGGGTGTATAGTGTGGCTGGGTGGGTAAGGTAAGTGGTGGGTGGATAAGGTGGATGGAGGCAAAGTGTTTGATAACAGTCCGGATTCATATGTCAATTACCTAAAGGAAAAATTAGCAATTCCTTTCGCTTGTCTTTTTACTCTTTTACTACTACTATTACTACTACTACTACTACTACTACCACCACCACCACCACCACCAAAAACAACAACAACAACAGCAACAACAATGATAATGATAACAATAGTAATCCTTTCTACAATAGGCACAAGGCCTGAAGTTTTAGGGGTAAGGAAATAGTCAGCTTCATCAACCCCCAGTACACAACTGGTACTTATTTCATCGAGAGGAGTAAAGACAGAGAGACAGATACATTTGCACATGCATACATACACTCATACAAACATCCATCCATCTATCCATCCATCCATCCATACATACATGCATACATACATACATACATACATACATACAT
>NC_068996.1:51207937-51211210 GCF_001194135.2 Octopus bimaculoides | reverse complement strand
GTACATACATACATACTTCCATACATGCATACATGCATACATGCATACATGCATGCATACATACATACATACATACTTACATACACACATACATACAAACATACATACATATGTGAGTATAAACGAGAAAGGAGAAAGCTAATTCGAAGACTATGGATCCCAGTCCATCACTGGAACGGTAAAAATCTGTAAAACTTTCCAGAAGTTTATCATTTAAATATATATGAGCATGTCTAGATATGCAGCTATATGCATGAGAATACATACATGAAACATACAAATCTGCACATACATACATACATGATGGCTGATACATGCATACATACATACATACATACATACATACATACTTACCTCTTTTTGATGTTGAAATTCCAATGTAGGAGCTTTGAACCTAGGCTAAAAACTGGTTCTTTTCTCTATTGGCAAGAAATCTTGAAATAAACTGAACAATGACATATGTACAGACATTCATACATATATAACATAATATATATCATCCCTTTTAGGTCTTACAAACATCTAAACATATATAAGGCAGGTGTGGCTCTGTGGTAAAAGGTCTGCTTCCCAATTATATGGTCTCGCTGTGTGACATCTTGGAAACAGGCAAGGGTTGGTGACAGGAAGGGCATGCAGCTTTAGAAAAATCCACCTCAACAAATTCTGTCCAATCCATGTGAGCATGGAAAGTGGATTTAAATGATGATGATGGTGATGATGATGATGACGATGATGATAAGGGTATGATTTCAGGGAGATTTGGTTGTTATTTCTTATTTCTTTACTGCTCACAAGGGGCTAAGCATAGAGGGTCAAACAAGAACAGACAAACGGACTAAGTGTGTAACTGGTACTTAATTTATTGACCCCGAAAAGATGAAAGGCAAAGTTGACCCTGGCGGAATTTGAACTCAAAACGTAACGGCAGATGAAATACTGCTAAGCATTTTGCCCGGTGTGCTAACGTTTCTGCCACCTCACCGCCTTTGGTTGCTATTTCTATCAAGTCCAAGTACCATATAGAAACTCCTTCTTTGACTCATATGCACATCTATGCATTCTCATGACAGTAGAAATGAATTTTTACGATGATTTGACTACTAATACTACCAGGTCTAGAAACTTCCATATAAGAAACTCCTCTGTTATCTCATACATACTCTTTACTCTCTTTTACTTGTTTCAGTCGTTTGACTGTGGCCATGCTGGAGCACCGCCTTTAGTCGAGCAAATCGACCCCAGGACTATTCTTTGTAAGCCTAGTACTTATTCTATCGGTCTCTTTTGCCGAACCACTAAGATACAGGGACATAAACACACCTGCATCGGTTGTCAAGCAATGCTAGGGGGACAAACACAGACACACAAATACACACACACACACACATATATATATACATATATATGAATGGCTTCTTTCAGTTTCTGTCTACCAAATCCACTCACAAGGCTATAGTAGAAGACACTTGCCCAAGGTGCCACACAGTGGGACTGAACCCAGAACTATTTGGTTGGTAAGCAAGCTACTTACCACACAGCCACTCCTACGCCTATACCTGTATATATACATTAAACAATAAAGCATAATATGAGGAAGATTTGGCTGTTGTTTCTGTCATCTCTCTCATTACACATCTTCCTCATAAGTTCATACATGCATGTATATGACAGCATGATGTGTTTTGGGGAATATTAGACTGTTATTTCTGTCATCTCCCTCCACACCTCATACATACATGTATAAGAGAACAGGGTGTATTTTGAGGGATTTTTGGCTGCTATTTCTCGCATCTCCCTCCATAACTCATAAATACATGTATAAGAGAGAACAGGATGTATTTTGAGGGATATTTGGCTGCTATTTTTTGCATCTCCCTCCATAGCTCATATATATGTGTATAAGGATGTATTTTGACTGCTCTAAAATAACCAATGAAACGACCATGCAGTAACTCCTTAATTTGCTGGTTTTACTAAATCAGTAGATTTATTTATTTTAATCCAGGACAACAGATAGAAATACAAAAAATATATACAAAAAAAAAAAAGACCCAACATATTTGAGAAGTTTTTAGAATTCCTGCTCATGACTTCTTTCCAAATACTCCAGTGACCAAATGGACATCATATGATCTCTTGAGTAGTCTTAATTGCTTAATCTCACTGGCAATATCTCTACAGGATGATTCTCTGTAAACTTGCAAAAGAACTGATAAAATTTCTTTTCTTCTGTTCTTTCTTTCTTTCTTTCTTTCTCTCTCCCTCCCTTCCTTCCTTCTTCTTCTTCTTCTTCTTCTTCTTCTTCTTCTTCTTCTTCTTCTTCTTCTTCTTCTTCTTCTTCTTCTTCTTCTTCTTCACTGCCGCCACCAGCACCAGAAGATTACTGTATATATACATACATACATACAAACATACATATATATATACATACATACATACATATATATATATATATATATATATATATATATATATATATATATGTGTGTGTGTGTGTGTGTGTGTGTGTGTGTGTATGTATGTATGTATATCTACTTTATTAAAAAGCAGCAAAAATATTACAAAACTGTTACTCAATTTACATTTCCCATTCGTTGGACAATATTATATGTATACATATATATATATATATATATATACACACACATATGTATACATATGTGTGTGAGTGTGTGTGTGTGTCTTTATGCCTGTGTTTGTACCCCACCGTTGCTTGACAACTGGTGTCTGTTTACATCCCGGTAACTTAGTGATTCAGCAAAAGATGGAATATGTAACAAGCTTAAAGCAGTAATGAATACAGGGGCTAAATCATTCAACTAAAGTTCCTCGAGGTGGTGCCGTAGCATGGCCACAGTCTAATGACTGGATCGAGTAAAAGATGAAAGATAGTCATATATTGATAGATGCATGCATAGCTGGTTCTTTGACCCTTTAGCATTTAATCAGGCCATATCCAACCCAAACATTCTACATGTTTTATGTTCAGACTGACCAGATCCAGCCTCTCACACCTACCTTACAATGCCTTTCTTAAAATATACAATCACATCCTTTAATTCTAAAACAATGTAAATAAAGAAGAATTACATTTGACAGAGTCATCTGAATGCTAAAGGATTAAATAGACTGGATGATCATGAGAACTGGTCAAACAGGGCTGACCTGGGGTTAAACAACAGCAACATATTCTGTTACAAGCCAATGCCAGAACCTCATAGTGGTTGCTCAACTTGCTAGACATAGTAGCCAGATCTTCAAATAATTCCC
>NC_068996.1:51206869-51207880 GCF_001194135.2 Octopus bimaculoides | reverse complement strand
CCTTTTAGCATTTAAACCAGCCACATCTGGCCTGAATATTCTACCTATTTCATGTTCAAACTGACCAGATCCAGCCTCTCACACCTACCTTACAATGTCATTCTTAAAATATACAATCATATCCTTAAAATCTTGAAGCCATGAGATAAGGCATGATTAATTCCAAAACAATGAATAAAGAAGAATTACATTTGACAGAGTAAGATTTAATAGACTGAATTATCATGAGAGCTGATCAAACAGGTTTGACCTGGGGTTAAACAACAGCAACATATTAATGTTACAATCCAATGCCAGAACCTCATAGTGGTTGCTCAACTTGCTAGACATAGTAGCCAGATCTTCAAATAATTCCCTATCATTTTAACCCTTCAGCATTTAAACCAGCCACATCTGGCCTAAATATTCTACCTATTTCATGTCCAAACTGACCAGATCTAGCCTCTCACACATACCCTACAATGTCATTCTAAAAATATACAATCACATTATTGAAATCTTGAAGCTATGAGATAAGACATGATTAATTCCAAAATAATGTGAATAAATAAGCATTAGATTTGACAGAGTAATCTGTCATTTGACAGAGTAATCCGTCATTTGACAGAGTAATCTGAATGCTAAACGGTTAAGGAGTTTTATTTCACAACCATGAGGTTCTAGGTTTGATTCCATAGTATGGCTTCTTGAGCAAGTACATTTACATTTATTGTCTCTGGTTGACCTAGGCTTTGTGAGTACTCAGTAACCTAAGGTGTATAGCTCTAGGAGTGGGAAATATGAGAGGGGGGGGTAATGACAACAAAAAGGCTAGAAACGGGGAGGAGGTGGATGAGAGAGAAGGTGGAGATGGGAGTGTAAGTGCAGGGGGCAATTACTGAGCTGGGACAGGTGACTGAGGAAGGGAAAAGGTGAGAGGTAAAGAAGAAGAAAAAGAAGAAGAAGAAGAAGAAGAAGAAGAAGAAGAAGAAGAAGAAGAAGAAGAAGAAGAAGAAGAAGAAGAAGAAGAAG
>NC_068996.1:51200600-51203100 GCF_001194135.2 Octopus bimaculoides | reverse complement strand
TAGAAGCTAAGTCATCATTTTGTCAATACTGTCATTATTATATAGATCTAACTGGACTAAAAAAATACATGATCAAGAGCAATCCAATCATGACCATTCTGTATTTCTATTTAGAAGGACTATATATATTATCTAATATGTCCTTCCGTGGAGGCGCAATGGCCCAGTGGTTAGGGCAGCAGACTCGTGGTCATAGGATCGCGGTTTTGATTCCCAGACCAGGCGTTGTGAGCGTTTATTGAGCGAAAACACCTAAAGCTCCACGAGGCTCCGGCAGGGGAGGGTGGCGAACCCTGCTGTACTCTTCCACCACAACTTTCTCTCACCCTTACTTCCTGTTTCTGTTGTGCCTGTAATTCAAAGGGTCAGCCTTGTTACACTGTGTCACGCTGAATCTCCCCGAGAACTATGTTAAGAGTACACGTGTCTGTGGAGTGCTCAACCACTTGCACGTTAATTTCACGAGCAGGCTGTTCCGTTGATCAGATCAACTGGAACCCTCGACATCGTAAGCAACAGAGTGCCAACAACAACAATATGTCCTTCCATTTTTAAGATAGTAGAGGCATTATTGAGGAATCTTTGCTGCTATCTCTAGAAGGTTTAACATCCACAAAGAGGCTATTTAATTGGCTAATCAATATTGTTGTTGTTGATACTAGTTGCTGCTGTTGCTGCTGCTGCTGCTGCTGTTGTTGTAGTTGTTGCTGTTGTTGTTAAACCTCAAGGTTCATTGATGCGACAGACCAGATAAGTCGAATCCATGTCGAGCATGCATCTTACTTTCAGACATAATGTACTGCAGAATACATTGTTCAATGTCTAGATCAAATGGACCAATGATCAAAGGCATTCCAACCATGACTATCCTGCCTTTGTATCTCCCATTATAGCAAGGCACCTGTGCTTGTCTCTCTATCATACTTTAACCTTTCAACACCTGGCATTGACAACTTGACTTCCCCCACCCCCGCACTTAGTAATGGGAACCTTTTTTCCTTTTTTTCTCTGTCCCTTATTTTTGGTGGTGGTGATGGTGATGATGATGATGATGATGATGATGATGTTGACGACGATGATGATGATGATGGTGATGGTGATGGTGATAGTAATGGTGATGAAGATGGTGATGATGATGATAACGGTGATGATGATGATGATGATGATGATGATGATGATGATGATGATGATGGTGATGGTGATGACAATGACGACAACGATGACGACGATGGATGATGAGGATGATAGTAACGATGATGATGACAACAATAACTATGATGATGATGATGATGATGATGATGATGATGATGAGGATGACAATGCTGACAACGACAATGACAATATGCGTCCTACTACCTAAAACAGCTGGGTGTATGTTTTGAGGTAGATTTTGCTGCCACTGACATTGATGGTTGTGGTGTTGGTAGCAGCGGTTGGTGGTTGGTGGTTGGTGGTTGAAGTAGAAGCGACAGTGGTTTAGATAGCAGGAATCTCAGTGAAATGTTACTGGTGGATTACTTAGTCACATTGGCATTTCAGATTTTTAACAGACCGGAAATACTGAACATTATTTGTTTGTGTATAACTTTCAAATCATTACTTTTGTGTTTTTGTATGCCTGTGTTTGTACACATGTGCAAGTGTATGCTTTCATACATGCATACATACATACATACATACATACATACATACATACATTCGAATACACATACACACACACACACACACACACACACACACACACACACACATATTTATAACACAAAGTAAAGTTGGTGGGTTACCACACAAGTAAAAACGTAATGAAAAGAATCTGAAAATACAGGGGTCTTTTAAAAATATTTATTAACTTAACTGGTTCCACTTATTTAAAAAGATTTTCAAAATATTTGTGGGTACATCACATTTTCAATAGGTATTGTATTGTTAATTCTAACAGTGGCAAGCAAGGATTCACTCTTATTATTATTCGTTGTTGTTGTTGTTGTTGTTGTTGTTGTTATCCTCCTCCTCTTCATCATCATCATCATCATTTACTTTTAATCTGCATGTTTGTTACAATCACTTGCCAAGACACACCCAGCATCCTAGGGTGAGTGAAAGATAAGAGATGTTACAGTATGACTGAAAGCTTGCAGTGGGGTGGGGAGAGGGAGTGGTAGGGGCAGTAGCGAAATATCATCATGTAATACAACATAAAAATTTAATTTGATAGGGTTTTCTAAGGATGTGGGCAGTACTTGTCAGTACAATCATTTGGATTATTATTATTATTATTTTATGTTTGACTTTTGCTTTGCATTTGTACAAGTTGGATCCAAGTCTCACCCAGAGACCTCAAGAGACAACAAGTTAGAAGTTCATGTAGGTGTTATGCCTAGGGTACCATATATTTGGATTTGTACAGTTTTGTTCAAGTGAATGTTTAAGAAACCATAAGAAAATTATGTGTTTGCTTTAAAATTTGAGATCACATAGACAGTATTTTACGTAGGATATG
>NC_068996.1:51191838-51194930 GCF_001194135.2 Octopus bimaculoides | reverse complement strand
TATATATATATGATGAGTATCACCTTTACATTAGCACACTTGTTTCTGGCTTCTTTCTGTATCTCTCTCTTAGGCTCTAGCACCTCTCTCCCTATATCTCCCTCTCTCTCACTGGGTAACCATGTACCTCCTATAAAGCAAGACACCTATTTCTGCCTCTCTATTTCTTTGTCACACTCTAAGCTTTCCTTATTTGATTTGGACCACCTCCTCTAATGTCCCCTCTGTTGTGGCAAGACACCTGCTTCTGCCTCTCTATGTCTTTGTCACACTCTAACCTTTCATCCTCTGACACAAATGGTGACCCTACCAGTGCTGGTGCCAGGTTAAAAGTATCCACTCCACACTGTATTGTGGTTGGCATCTGTAAAAATCTTGCCAAAACTAACCTCGCCTGTGCTAGTACCACATAAAAAGCACTGAGTCCAGTTGGCGTTAGGAAGGGCATCCAACCATAAAATCCCTGCCAAAACAGACACAGTAACCTTGGGTAGATTTTCTACCTGGCTGGCTCCTGTCAACCGTCCTACCCACACAAGCATGGAAGATGGATGTTAAACTATGTTGTTGTTGTTGGCACTCTGTCGCTTATGACGTCGAGGGTTCCAGTTGATCCGATCAATGGAACAGCCTGCTCGTGAAATTAACGTGCAAGTGGCTGAGCACTCCACAGACAAGTGTACCCTTAACGTAGTTCTCGGGGATATTCAGCGTGACACAGAGTGTGACAAAGCTGACCCTTTGAATTACAGGCACAACAGAAACAGGAAGTAAGAGTGAGAGAAAGTTGTGGTGAAAGAGTACAGCAGGGTTTGCCACCATCCCCTGCCGGAGCCTCGAGGAGCTTTAGGTGTTTTCGCTCAATAAACACTCACAACGCCCAGTCTGGGAATCGAAACCGCGATCCTATGACCACGAGTCTGCTGCCCTAACCACTGGGCCATTGCGCCTCCACTGTTAAACTATGATGATGATGACAATATACAACAAGCTTCTTTCAGTTTCCATTTACCAAGTCCAAAGGCTTTGGTTGGCCCGAGGCTATAGTAGAAGAAACTTACCCAAGGGACCACACAGAGGAACTGAACCTGGAACCATGTGGTTGAGAAGCATGATTCTTACCATACACACACACACACAAAACAACAAAATAAGAATAAAGAAAATCACATCTTTAATTGTTGTTTACACCATACAATACTGGTGATCATTTTTGTTGCATCAACATATTTAGATACAAAAAATACATATAGATATTGATTGGTTGGTCTTTGACACGGTTGAGCAACCAAGCGAACCAGTTGAGATTCACAGTACTGATTGTGCTATTCATGCTTTCAACCACTGAATATAAAACATGGCTCATGAGACATCCTCCGTTCTTGTGATTTTCCTGAGTCACCATCACACTGTCATATGACAATCTTTTGAAGGGTGATCCATCTGCAGCTGCATGGACTGGCCCAACATAAAGAAATGAAGTGTTTTGCTCAAGAACACAATACACTGCCTGGTTTGGGAATTGAAACTGCAATCTCATGATCATGAGTACAACACCCTGATCACACTAGGCCATGTGCATTCACTACGTCTGTCTGTCTGTCTGTCTGTCCATCTATCTATCTATCTGTCTGTCTGTCTGTCTGTCTGTCCATCTATCTATCTATCTGTCTGTCTGTCTGTCTGTCTGTCTGTCTGTCTATCTATCCATGTATGTATGTATGTATGTATGTATGTATGTATGAAGCCACCTTGAGCATAATCCTATGAACCAGAAAAAGAAAGAAAACAAAAAGAGCGTCACTTACTCTAATGTGTCTTTGTAGGACATTATTGCCCGAGGTTACAATGGTCTTTTCCGTAGGCTTTTCTTTCCATGGATAAACCCAATCTGTTTCCCCTTTTTTATCACATTTACAATATTTTCTGTGATATATGATCCCTTTCGATCAGCGCTTTTTTTTTTTTCACGATCCCTTTTGATCAAAATTTTATTTTTCTCCTTTTCCTCTCTTCAAAAGAAAAGCTCTACATTGTATTTTGTCCCCTCTGTGTTTGGCCCTGTGTGGTTAATAAAGATACATATCTATATATGTATGTATGTATGTATGTATGTAGCTATCTAATCGTCAGTCTGTCTATCTGTCTGTCTATCTATTTATGTATATATGTATGTATGTATGTATGTATGTATGTATGTATCTATCTATCTATCTATCTATCTGTCTATCTATCTATTTATCTATCTATCTATTAATTTATCTCTAACTATCTATCTTATTTCTTTATTGCCCACAAGGGGCTAAACATAGAGGGGACAAACAAGGACAGACAAAGGGATTAAGTGGATTACATCGACCCCAGTGCGTAACTGGTATTTAATTTATCAACCCTGAAAGTATGAAAGGCAAAGTCGACTTCGGCGGAATTTGAACTCAGAACGTAATGGCAGACGAAATACCGCTAAACATTTCGCCCGGCGTGCTAACGATTCTGCCAGTTCACCGCCTTATTTAACTATCTATCTTGCTACACACACACACATGCACGCACGCACACACACGCACACACACAAACTCACATACACACAGTGGCTTTGTTCTGTTTCTGTTCATGACATCTACTCACACAAGCTCTGCTCAGCCCGAGGCTATCCTAGAAGACACTCGCCCAACTTCTTACCACACAGCCACACCTGCACTATATCAATTACAAAATTTCATACGAAAGAGACCAAAACTTGTACTACACCTAACCACAAACTCACCAAATGTATTGTAACAACACCAGAACGTAAAACTCCTCATCAAATTGGAACCACAAATAAAACACACCACAGAATGTACTTCAGACAAGCAATGTAGCACATCAAATTTCATTGTAAACACGAAATTTATAAACTTCATGGTTCAAACTGTTATGTTGGATACACAAGCGTAACACCTTAAATAAAGCTCAACAACTATTCACATCACAATTGCCCAAAAATGTTAAAATGTTACAGAATCTCTCGGCATCCACTCCTCCGCACCATTGCCACCACCACAGGTAATTCTACCACCGCTTCCACTCAAACACAGTCATATCCTTTA
>NC_068996.1:51188944-51189657 GCF_001194135.2 Octopus bimaculoides | reverse complement strand
GCCAGTACCGCCTGACTGGCCTTTGTAGGATTTTCGAGCGAGATCGTTGCCAGTGCCCCTGGACTGGCTCTTGTGCGGGTGGCACATAACATACACCATTTTGAGCGTGACTGTTGCCAGTACTGCCTGACTGACCTTCGTGCGGGTGACACGTAAAAGCACCCACTACACTCTCTGAGTGGTTGGCGTTAGGAAGGGCATCCAGCTGTAGAAACTCTGCCAAATTAGATTGGAGCCTGGTGTAGCCATCTGGTTCACCAGTCCTCAGTCAAATCGTCCAACCCATGCTAGCATGGAAAGCGGACATTAAATGATGATGAGGATGATGATGATGATGATGATGATGATGATTGCACGGAGATCGCCATAAGCTTTAAAGCTTATATGAAAATATCATTATTATTTATTTAAAGGATTGTAAAACACGGCGCTGTATAAAATAAAAACCATCCTCACCGAAAGCATATATATATATGTATATACAGTATATATGTTTTTGTCTTCGGTTTTAGAGTCTGACGAGCCATCCATGGGGTTAAGCCCTTTATGGATACAAAACCATCGGTCACTCTATGACCGGACATTGGGTTAACTACATATAAATACATTATTGCTCTATACTTTAGAGCATGCTTCTTTTTCGGATATATGATACATTGACGATATATATATATATATATATATATATATATATATATATATATATATATATA
>NC_068996.1:51185447-51187933 GCF_001194135.2 Octopus bimaculoides | reverse complement strand
CAAGTGAATATTGGAAGAGGGGCTTTGCAAGTCTACCAGATAGATGGAAGAGCATTGTAGAAAATGAAGGAGAGTATTTTTAGATTAAAAAAGAAGTTTGTTTATCTTAATTTTGGAAAATAAAAGAAGTATAAAAAAATGCATTATTTATGGAATGACCCAATATATATATGTGTGTGTATGTGTATGTGTGTGTGTGTGTGTGTGTGTGTGTGTGTATAAATATATATATATATATATATGTAGATAGATAGATAGATAGTGATATCATTGACACTTGTGCAAACGTATGTACAAAGAACACCAACATGCACGCAATGACACTAACACACACACACACACACACATATATTTGCACATTCATTTATTAAATACATTTTATGTCGTGTTCCCACAAATGTATTTCTAAGGTTGGATTATCTTTGCATGACTTAGGAGAGAGAGAGGATTGGTTTTTACTCTCGAGTTATTTATGGACCATGAACTTATTGTTGTTGAATGGATGAACACCAAAGGATTGAACTTCCAATACCAGGGATGGGAACACAGCGATTTCTGTTTTTTTTTTTCGGGGGTGGTGTGGGGTGTGAAGAGAGTTACCTTTGTAGTATTTTTTTTGTTTTGGGGTGTGTTTGGCAGGGAGGAGGGCTTAATATATTTCTTTTTCTTGCATTTTTCATCCTTTTAATTTTTATGTCCATTCTTTTATCTTTCTACATCTATTTTCTATTAGTTAAGTGAATGGTTAGTGAGTGGTGGTGACGGCAATGGTGGTAGAGATGGCAGCAGCGACGGTGACAGTGGTGGCAGTAGTGGCAGTAGAGTTACCCCATAGCCTCCGGCGATGGTGTGGTGGAGTGGATGCTGAGAGGTTCTGTAACATTTTGATATTTTGGGGGCAATTGTGATGTGAATAGTTGCTGTAACGAATTACGGTTACAGTTGGTTGCTCCTTATTAGGGACCACCATTCATCTATGGAAGAGTGGGAGTGGCACGTATCACCATTATTATTATCATTATTATTATTATTATTATTATTATGATTATTATTATTATTATTATTATTATTATTATTATTATTATTATTATTATTATTATTATTATTATCATCTGTTAAGACAATTGAAAGCGAGCAGAGCAATCTGCTCCACCCAGGGGCTGAACACAATGCTCTCCTTAATAAAAGCAGTAAGTTAGACCCACCACCTTAACCCCAAGTTACTGATATCCTTTTTAAATTATCATAACCATGTACCTGCCTGCTCCTAGCTGTTCCCTGTCCCCGTCCCCTTTTCCCAACTCTCAGTTTTTGTTCTTCATTTCATTATTTTAAATCCATTTTTTACCCACAGATTCTTGTTGTTGTTGCTGCTGTTGCTGTTGTTGTTGTTGTTGTTGTTGTTGCTGTTGTTGTTGTTATTTAACCTCAAACCAAACCTGACCAAATAAACCTATGGTTTCTTTTATTCTTTTACTTGTTTCAGTCATTTGATTGTGGCCATGCTGGAGCACCACCTTGAAGGTTCAAGTCAAACAAATCAACCTCAGGACTTATTCCATCAGTCTTTTTTTGCTGAACTGCTAAGTTACAGGGATTTAAACATAACAGCACCAGTTGTCAAGTGTTGATAGGGGAGCAGACACTCACACACACACACACACATTATGGGCTTCTTTCAGTTTCCATGTACCAAATCCGCTCACAAGGCTTTGGCCATCCTGAGGCTATAATAGAAAACTGAACCCACAACCACATGGTTGGAAGCAAGCTTCTTACCGCACAGCCATACCAGTGCCTATACATGCCTTCCACCTTTGACCATTCTATTTTCCTTTTAAAGTGTCTAATCTAGCTAATCCAGGACTATATTATGTAATATCGTTTCCCCCTTTTTTTTTGCTTAAATATAAAATATTTAGTAAGGTGAGCATTGAAGAGAGATTTAGCTGCTATTTCTGGTTGCTTGATGACCACTCAATGTCACAATCACACAATTGTTTTGGATAAGATGGAAAGCTAAACATGATTTTTTTACTTTTTATCTTTTTTATTCATATCATCTTACTGCTTTGTTGATAACTGTCTGTCTGTTTGTCTGGTGGTGAATTTATCTATCGCTCTATGAGTCTATTTATGTGTTTATCTACCTGTCTATCTGTCTCTTTGTTTATCTGCCTGTCTATCTGTTTCCTTGTCTATCTGTTTCCTTGTCTATCTATCTATCTACCTATCTACCCAGCCATAGAAACCATGCCAAACCAGACTGGAGTCTGGTGCAGCCTTCCAGCATGCCAGCTCTGGTCAAACTGTCCAAAGACATGAAATGATGAGGATGATGACAATGAATGTGTGTGTGTGTGTGTGTGTGTGTGTGTGTGTGTGTGTGTGTGTGTATGTGTATGTGTAGATAGATAGGCAGGTATACACATTATACATACATATAAATATATCATCGTAAATATACAGGGATTAGCATTGAGTAT
>NC_068996.1:51184538-51185125 GCF_001194135.2 Octopus bimaculoides | reverse complement strand
TGTGTGTACATGTACAAATGTATATATGGATGTGTGTGTGTGTGTGTGTACATGTACAAATGTATATATGGATGTGTGTGTGTGTGTGTGTGTGTGTGTGTATGTTCTTATAGCTTTTTGCCTTTAATATTTTTCAAGCAGGTGCCTTAGCAGCCACTCAACCTTGAAAACAGAATGGCATTCATGGTTTGGAGTATTATTTTGTTTATTTCATCTCCTTTCCCCTCTCTTAACTTTTATTTATTTATTTATTTGTTTGTTTGTTTGTTTTGCCACCACTGGGATCAAGAAGAGTTTTAGATATGTGGAAATGAAATATATAAATAGACAGAGAGATAAACAGATAAATACATATGCAGATATCATCATCACCATCATCATCAAATATCTGTTGTCCATGCTGGCATGGGTTGAACAGTTTGACTGGACTCCAGTGTGATTTTCTACGGCTGGATGCCCTTCTTAACACCAACCACTCCAAAAGTGTAACGGGTGCTCTTACGTGCCACCTGCATGGGTGCCATTTGCATGATACTGGAATGCTTTTATATATATATATATATATATATATATATATATATATATAT
>NC_068996.1:51180979-51183413 GCF_001194135.2 Octopus bimaculoides | reverse complement strand
TATATATAGGTGTGGCTCTATGGTAAGAAGAATGCTTCCCGACCACATGGCCCTGGGTTCAGTCCCACTGTGTAGCACCTTGAGCAAGTGTCTCTCTCTCTTACACACTTGTGCTGACCAAAGCCTTGTGAGTGAATTTCGTAGTCAGAAAACTGAAAGGAGCCCATCATATATATATATATATATACACTCACATATATGTATGTATTACTTTCATTGTGCACATTATAAGTGCTGTTTTGTTTTATATTTCTATGCATTTCTCTTTCTCATGAATGAGGCATGGAGAATGGCGGAGTACAGGAACTCAAGCCACACTGAAGATAATGATAGATATATTGATGGATATATCGATGAATAGGAGGTGAAAGAGCCTCGTTAAGAGGGATTGAAACCGCATCTTATTTCATTATTTGTAGTGGTTTAAAACCTTAATTGTGTTTTTTTTAAAAAAAACATGTTAAGTAAGAGGTTTTAGTGCCTCCTTTTTGTAAGAGGTTTGAAACCTCATATTGATTTTAAAAAAAAGAAAATATGATTTCAAGAATAACCCAATCGGTGAGCATTGGGTTTCGTCTCTCATCTATTCATTTTATGTCATTTCATTTTCATTCATTAATGTGTTGTCCAGCCTGTAGCTACTCTGTGTACTGCCTTTATGGCAAATAAAATGAAATAATGTAGCTTGCTTACCAACCACATGGTTCCGGGTTCAGTCCCACTGCGTGGCACCTTGGGCAAGTGTCTTCTACTATAGCCTCAGGCCGACCAAAGCCTTGTGAGTGGATTTGGTAGACGGAAACTGAAAGAAGCCCTTCGTATATATGTTTATATATGTATGAGTATATATGTTTGTGTGCCCGTGATTGTCCCCCCAACATCGCTTGACAACTGATGCCAGTGTGTTTACATCCCCAGGTTCAGCAAAAGAGACCGATAGAATAAGTACTAGGCTTACAAAGAATAAGTCCTGGGGTTGATTTGCTCAACTAAAGGCAGTGTTCCAGCATGGCCACAGTCAAATGACTGAAACAAGTAAAAGAATAAAAGAAAAATTGAAGAATTCTCCAAAGTTTACATACCATTCAGGAAAAGGACATGCTTATTGTCTGGAGATAAGAAGACAGCTGGACAGTCATGGGCGCCAGCTAGACATTTGTGTGACCTTATATTTAACAACCAATGGACAAAGACATACAAAAAGAGAAGAACACAGGTAATTTGAATAATTTAAGCTGTTATTTTAAGAGAAATAACTCAAAGACGTCAATGGCATATCTTTGAACAATAACATGGACAAATACAAGTATATCAAATACTATGCAACATATATTCTTGATTTATTGATATTATTGCTGCCTCTTGGAGATGTGTCATAAACTACCAAATGGCAATTAAAACCATCTCCATATGAGAAGGTGGAGATAATCTCAAGATTCAAGAATTCTCATTATATGATAGAGAATTCAATACCTGGTGTTAATTGGGAAGACTTATCAAAATGAGACAGTTGTGATCAGCTGCTAAATAAAACTCAGGCAAACTGTCACTTTTTTTGTTATAATGAACTCACACACACATACACACGTTTATATATAAAAGGAGAGAAAGGGAAAGAGAGAAATGGATAGATAGATGGATAAACAGATAGATACATATAGTCCACTGTTTCTTTCACTCCTCTTCTCTCTCCTTTTCTCTCCCCCTTCTCTCTCTCTCTCCTCTCTTTTTCTCTCTCTCTCTCCTCTTTTTCTCTCCCCTTCTCTCTCTCTCTCTCTCTCTCTCTCTATCTCTCTCTTTCTATCTCTCTATCTCTCTCTCTCTGTCTCTCTCCTTTTGTCCCTTCCCCTTCTCTCTCTGTCTCCCACATTCATACCTTTGTATTAATTCATTTACCAAAACATTGGCCATAAATATATAGTCGAATGTACACACACACATACACACATACACACACTATAGATGTAGGGCCAGATGTTAAGACACATAATGAAAGAATTGATAGATGTGCTACAGTAAACAAAATTGATAGATAAAGGAATAAACTGAGAGACAAAGACCAGCAGAAGATAAAACGTTTCTGTTATATCTATTAAGTACTAATGTGTGTGTGTGTGCGTGTGTGTATGTGTGTCGATGTGTGCGTGTGTGTGTATGTGTGTTGATGTGTGCCTGTGTTTGTTTAAAATGTATTGAGAGAAAAATTGGGCATAAGAAGCATCTGATGTAGTTAGCAAGAGAGAACAAATACACACACACACACACACACACACACACACACACACACACACACACACACACACAGTACAAGGTTATGCTCCAAATGTTAAAGACTTCTTCCAATTTTCCATATTGTTTCTTTGTTTTGTTACCACATGTTTGTGGTTTTCTTATGCTTTGTCTTAGTATACTATACATATATATGGTCATATAT
>NC_068996.1:51166850-51170705 GCF_001194135.2 Octopus bimaculoides | reverse complement strand
GCTTAGACCATGTGTCACTCAATTATGTGTAATAGTTCTGCATGTCTTTCTAGATGTTTTCTCCATGCATATGTGTATGTATGCCTATGTGTGTATGCATACATACATACATACATACATACATTCATACATACACACACACATACATACATACATACACACATACATACATACATACATACATACATACATACATACATACAGATAGATAGATGTATATACACACACACATATATGGGAGAATATACAAATAATAACAACAGACGAGGACAGGTGGTGTAAATAACAAAAGTATATATTAGTATGACACATATATATATATATAGGCGCAGGAATGGCTGTGTGGTAAGAAGCTTGCCTACCAACCCATGGTTCTGGGTTCAGTCCCACTGTGTGGCACCTTGGGCAAGTGTCTTCTACTAAAGCCTCAGGCCAACCAAACCCTTGTGAGTGGATTTAGTAGACGAAAACTGCAAGAATCCGATTGTGTATATATATACATATGTGTGCCTGTGTGTGCACGTGCATGTGTGTGTGTGTGTACGTGTGCATGTATATGTTTGTATGTTTGTGTGTCTGTGTCTGTCCATAGGATAATCTGAAACTACAATCTGTATTTTGTAAACTATAAAACTAATAATGGTGTAAGGCAGTGCCTTACAATATTATTTGGTTACTTTGGTGCAAAACTGTAGTATACAAGCATAGATTTACCATCATCTCACTTCCTCCCATCACTGCGGCCACAACTGCCGCTGCTAACACACCACCACCATAAACAAAACCATTACAACTCCCTTCACAACCACACCAACACACACAGTGAATCCAGATTCATTCCATATCCCTCCATCACCACCACCACCACCACCACCACCACCACCACCAAGGAGCTTCCAAACAAAAACTGGGTCCTTTTCTCAATCTACTAGAAATAGCAGTCAAGTCTTCCTCAAAACAGTTTTAAATAAAAACCATAAAAACTCCAATTTGGGTAATGCTTATAGCATTGTCTATTTGATTTATAGTCAGTAACCTGCCATCCATGACCATCCATATGGTGAACACAGTTAATGTTTTCCTTGTTGCAAGACGTTCAGGCACAGGGTCATCTTCAAGACTCTCCGTTCCCCTCCTAAATTCAGCTGCCCACTTTTGCATTGTTGATAAAGCTGAAGTATCATCCCCTAATGTAGCAACCATGTCAGCATGACTACCCTTAGGGGACTAGACCCTCTTTCTGCAGGTGCTTGATAACACCATGATGACAAATTTGGTCCACATTCAAGAGTAGTTGCAGCTAGTTTCTTCTGGAATCTTCTCTGAAATGTTTTTACCTGATGAAAAAAGAAAAGAAACAATGCAGTTATTAATAAGAAGAATTGAAATTAATGTATGCAAGATTTCACAGCTCTAGCATCACTCCTTCATAGTCAGCTCATGAACTTTTCAGCCCACCCTCGTACTTCTTTTTCTCTTCTATTGCTCTCTTCTTAACACCACTCCATCCACCTTACATTTCATTACCTCCATGGGGCAATGAGGGAGCCTTTATGTGGTCGCTAGACACTGCAAGAAATAGCAGCCAAGCCTTTTTCAAATTTCACACTGCCAAAAGAAAAAAAAAGAAAGATATTAGCAGGGAGGGTGGGGATAGATGCCACTCCTGCATATATATATTAATTGCTGGTAAGGACACCATATTTCATTATGCATTTTACTACCATTTATATACCAACATCTTAATCCCCTTCTTAACTAGTTCCAGTTTCCCTTATACAATGAGGGGTAGCCATGTGTTTCCTTGACAGCAAGACATCTCTCCTCTCACATACTTTTAACCTCTCACCATTCAGCATCTTCTCAAATACTGCCTCTGCTTAATCAAAGAGGCTTTTTCCTTCATCCTCTTCTTTTTCTGTCTTGAAAGTTACCTGGTGACCTCACAAGTGTCAGGTAGCATGAAACGAGGCACCGAGTACAGACTGTAAAGTGGTTGGTGCCAGGAAGAGTATCCGGTCATAGAAACAATGCTAAAGCTGACAATAGAGTTTGATGTAGCTTTGCAGTTTGCTGGATCTTATCAAACCATCCTACCCATGCCAGCATGGAAACTGGACTTTAAATGATGATAATGATGATGATGATAGTGGTGGTGGTGATGGTGGTGGTGGTGGTGGTGGTGGCAGCGATTGAGGGGATTTTATTGGTCCCATAAAGATGAAAGATAAGTATTAACTTTTCGCAGGATTTGAACTTCAAAACATGTGTGAAAAAAAAAAGCAATGTAACTTCAACCCACAACAAGCATTTTGAAGGATGAAAGGTAGAAGCTAAGCTGAAAGCCAAAGGCAGGTGGCCGACATGTTTGAAGTGGTTTGTTATGAAAGGTGTCAGGGATTGGCCAGGAATAAACAAACAATGGAATTTTATAATCCAACAATGTTTATTTATTCATTTTCATGTTTGTCCCTTTCATTATCTAAATTAAAGAAATAAACAAAAGAATCACTTAATAGAATACAGTATTTTTCATTTCCTGTACATGAAAAGAATTTTGAAAAAAAAAATGTAACAAATTAAATCATAAACAAAACAAAGTCTTTAGTATATTGTGAAAAAAAAAACCCAGAAAAGAAAGAGATAGGTCTCTAATGAAAGATAATTTTCTTAGACATGTACCTTCATGTTTGACAATTGTGTGTGTGTGTGAGTGTGAGTATGTAAGCATAAATGTAGATGTGTGTGTGAGAGAGAGAGAGAAGAGAGGGAGGAGAGGGGGAGGGAGAGAAAGAAAGAAACAGAAGTCAAACAATACCACAGTCAAGACCAAACGGAATCCTCATAAAGCTGTTTTATGCTTGACTTGTTGCACCTGGAAACAGAAACATCTGGAAACTTCATCATCGAGAATTTTTTTTTAAATCCCCCTCTATGAACTCTGGTAAACAAGCATAATAATGATGATAATGATAATAATGATAATAATAATAGTAATAATAATAATAATAATAATTGATGATAATAATAATAATAATGATAATAATAATAATAATAATTGATGATAATAATAACAATATTAATAATGATGATGATGATCATCATCATGATCATGATCATGATGATGTTGATGATGAAGATGATGACGATGATGGTGATGATGATGATGACAATGATGATAATAATAATAATAATAAATAATAATAATGATAATCCTTTCTGCTATAGCAGCATTTCTCAACTATTTTCATGCCTATGAATCCTTTGATTCTTGTTTTACTCAGATGGGACCCTCAAAGCCATTTAATGTTTAAAAACAATACCATTATATTTTCATAATTTAATATTACTCCTTACTCGTTTACTTGTTTCAGTCATTTGACTGTGGCCATGCTGGAGCACTGCCTTTAGTCGAGCAATTCGACCCCCAAGACTTATTCTTTGGAAGCCTAGTACTTATTCTATCGGCCTCTTTTTGCTGGACCACTATGTCATGGGGATGTAAACACACCAACATCAGTTGTCATGCAATAGTAGAGGTGGAAAAACACAGATACACAAACATATACACACACATACATATATATATATATATATATATATATACGACGGGCTTCTTTCAGTTTCCATCTACCAAATCCACCCACAAGGCTTTGGTTAGCCCAAGGCTATAGTAGAAGACACTTGCCGAAGGTGCCACGCAATGGGACTGAACCCAGAACCATGTGGTTGGTACTTATTTCATGGACCTTGAAAGGGTGGAAGGCAAAGTCGACTTGAGTGGAATTTGAACTCTGAGTATTAATAATCCTTTTTCCTAAAGGCACAAGGCCTGAAATTTGGTGGGAGAGGACT
>NC_068996.1:51163817-51164975 GCF_001194135.2 Octopus bimaculoides | reverse complement strand
AATCGATTTGTTCAACTAAAACCCTTCAAGGTGGTGCCCCAGCATGGCCACAGTCCAATGACAGAAACAATTAATAGGCATAAAGGAAACATTTTGGTTCATTGGAACATTCCTGTTTAGCAAAAGATAAAAGAATGAAAAGGATCTAAAGCTGAAAAGTTTCTAACACAGTAGTTCCTCAGTTCACAAACAACTCTGATATTGAATAAATCATACTTTATATATATATACTTTATTTAAAAGGAGCAGAAATATAACAAAAAACTGTTACTCGGAGTTTCACGTTCCCGTTCATCGGACAGTTTTGTTAGAAAATATATATATATATATCTTATAAAGTTTAAAATTTATATTAAGGAATTTAAGGTATAAATGTCTGTATGGAAGAGAATGAGAAATTTAAATGAAGTGATCCCGTTTAGGATTTCGTGGAAAGTTGTTAGTGTTGCTAAAATATGTAGAACAATCATTTATTCGTTCATCTTCTCCACTCGCTATTTCTAGTAGAATCTTGGAGGTAGAGTCCTCAGGCATCCCTTCCATAGGGGCCTATCAGAAGTAGCCAAAATCACATGCTTTAGCTGGATTACCAAGTATGACGAACTGGCACTGGATGCTATCCAACCAACTCATTCTTTGGTCTCCTGCCAATTGGCATTGCTTGAAGAATCCATCTTAGGATTCTTTCTTGTAACATTCACCTCGTGCCAGTAGCATGTTAGAAGCACCATTTGAGCGTGGTCATTGCCAGTGCCACCTGACTGGTTCCCATGCTGGTGGCACGTAAAAAGCACCATTCGAATGTGGTTATTGCCAGTAATACCTGACTGGCCCCTGTGTTGGTGGCACGTAAAAAGCACCCACTACACTCTCGGAGTGGTTGGCGTTAGGAAGGGCATCCAGCCGTAGAAACTGCCAAATCAGATTGGAGCCTGGTGTAGCCATCTGGTTTCACCAGTCCTCAGTCAAATCGTCCAACCCATGCTAGCATAGAAAGCGGACGTTAAACGATGATGATGATGATGATGATATGTATGTATATGTATATATATATATGTATATATATACACTCTCTGAGTGGTTGGCGTTAGGAAGGGCATCCAGCTGTAGAAACTCTGTTCAAATCAGATTGGAGCCTGGTGTAGCCATCCGGTTCAC
>NC_068996.1:51160272-51161281 GCF_001194135.2 Octopus bimaculoides | reverse complement strand
CTGGTGTACTTTATACATCATGAGTAAATAACAAAGTGCCCACCGTTTGTTGTTATTGGCAAGTTTTATATGTTTTGGTAACACTTGTATTTCATTGAAATAAATCTATTGAAGAACAAAAATTCTGGAGAAAGAAGAATGCAAAGTGGCCAAAAGATCGTTCTGCCATTTATAAGTACTATGTGTTGTGAGTGTGTGTGTGTGTGTGGGTGTGGGTGTGGGTGTGTGTGTGTGTGTGTGTGTGTTGTGTGTGTGTGTGTGTGGGTATGTGTGTGTGTGTGTGTGAGTGTTTGTGACAGAAATGAGGAAATAAGAGAAATGGGTTTATAATATAAATGACAGCATGTAATGAGTCACAGACCAGATATATGGATGGAGCAAAGTGCCATTCTGACACAAAGTACAGAAAGTACCATGGTGGTGGAATTTTAAAAGTTATAGAACCATGAAAGAAGGCATCATCATCATCATCATCATCACCATCACCATCGCCATCGTCGTCATCATCATCATTATCATCATCATCATCATCGTCGTCGTCGTCGTCGTCATCGTCGTCGTTGTCGTCGTCGTCGTCGTCGTCATCGTCATCGTCATCATCATCATCATCATCATCGTCATCATCATCATCATCATCATCATCACCATCATCATCATCATCATCATCATCATCATCATCATTTAACATCTGTTTTCCACGCTTGCATAGCTTGAAACAACAAAGGTTCCAGTTGATCCAATAAACAGAACAGCTTACTCATGAAATTAACATGCGTAACATGTAGCTCAACATGACACACTGAATGCAACAAGGCTGGCCCCTTTGAAATACAGGTACTACTCATTTTTGCCAGCTGAGTGGACCGGAACAACATGAAATAAAGTGTCTTGCTCAAGGACGCAATGCCAGGAATCAAACTTACAACCTTAGGATTGTGAGCAAAATAACCTAACCACTAAGCCACACACACCTTCTGGAAGAATGCAAGAAAGGGACAACATCAAATAA
>NC_068996.1:51155687-51160200 GCF_001194135.2 Octopus bimaculoides | reverse complement strand
GAGGAGGAGACCCCCTTCGGTCATGACTGACCATGGGATTGCACCTAGAAAGTTCCCTTCTGAGGCACAAGTCTGGATGAGGTTATTTATGGAAGACCAACAGTCGGTCATGCATACCAGCCTCCCTTCTCCAAGCCACCGATGTTATCTAAGAGAAAAACAAAGATTGATACAGCTTGGCACCAATGATGTTGCAGCTCATTTCTACAGCTTAGTAAACTAGAGGAATGTGAAATAAAGTATCTCGCTCAAGAACACAACATGCAGCCCGGTCTGGGAATCGAACTCACAACCTTACGATCGTAAGCTTGATGCTCTAATCACTGAGTAGAAGTGATGTTATATATCATATATATTTAACAAAGAAGAGAAGCTGAAAGTAAGGAGCTTTCCAATGTTCTGTGATGTGAAGGTCATAAGTGTTCTGGGTTGCAAAGAAGTGTGTTAATGTAAATCAGGCTGTCATTGGGGCAAAATGTGTGCAAAATGATAGGTGTTCATTTGTTCACACTGATGTGGAAAAGAAAAAAATGCTATCACACATGAGAGAGAGAGAGAGAGAGAGAGAGAGAGAGAGAGAGAGAGAGAGAGAGAGAGAGAGAGAGAGAGAGAGAAAGAGAGAGCTGGGGCGTTGTTCTGGTGGCTATCTTTTGAAGACCCAACTAGGTTGAACAGCCATTGGAATTGATAGTTACATGATAGAAAAGTAAATCAAGGTTATGAAGACAGAGAAAGTTGCTGGTTCCTCAGAGACAGTATCCAGGATGATGGATAATGTCTGGGGAAGTATTTCATGTGCTCATAGCTCACATAGTCAATCAGATGGTATAAGGAAAGGATCATACCTAATCTCTGATGTAACATACCATGATCCTCAAATGCTACATGGGCATATGGGGATGGAGGAGATTCTACAACGAAGAAACTAAAGAGGTACCATTTGATGGATTGAGTTATGGAAGTAATAGAAAGAGTTATACATCATTACTAATTAAGAAGAGAATTCAATTAAGAAGAGAATTCAATTAAGAAGAGAATTCAATTAAGAAGAGAATTCAATTAAGAAGAGAATTCAATTAAGAAGAGAATTCAATTAAGAAGAGAATTGTAATGAGGAGATGCAGTTCAAGTTTGTACCAGGGCAGGTTACTATTGATGACTTCTCCCTCATCAGGTTTGCTACGGAACTTTTTAGCAAAGACCAAGCCATTCTACCTACAGGTTTAATGATCTGGAAGAGTTTTTTGTAAAGGTATCATGATCTGTAGATTGGTGGTTGCCAAACCTGGGCACCAAACCATTAATAATTAATTAATGAAGTTAACATTTTCGTTGATGATTTAACTTTTAAGTTCATCATCATCATCATCATCGTTCAATGTCCGCTTTCCATGCTAGCATGGGTTGGACGATTTGACTGAGGACTGGCAAAGCGGATGGCTACACCAGACTCCAATCTGATTTGGCAGAGTTTCTACAGCTGGATGCCCTTCCTAACACCAACCACTCTGAGAGTGTAGTGAGTGCTTTTACGTGCCACTGGCATGAAGGCCAGTCAGGCGGCACTGGCAACGGCCACACTCAAAATGGTGTATTTTATGTGCCACCTGCACGGGAGCCAGTCCAGCAGCACTGGCAACGATCTCGCTCGAATGTCCTTACACGTGCCACCGGTACAAATGCCAGGGCACAGGTGCCATCACGATTTCGCTTTCGCTTGCCTCAACAGGTCTTCGCAAGCCGAGTAAAAAGTTAACTTTGAAAATCATTATCAGACTAATTAACTTCCATAATATTTAATTTCTGTTAATTCAAGTCAACTTGAGTTTAACTTCCATTAATTTCAATTGGAATGAAGTTCAGATTTTATAGTTTTGGCATTTTTTTAAAGGTGTTTCAGGTGGTTTTAGAACAAAATCTGGTTTTTAGTTTATTTCTATAATAAAACTTAATGTTAATGGTTTATCGATTACTTCCTTTACATTTTTAAAGAATCAACTGATTGACAGTTATTGAAGTTAACTTTTTAGTTAATGGATTAATGGTTATTGAAGTTAACTTTTTAGTTAATGGATTAATGATTAATGAAGTTAACTTTTTGATTAACAATGCCCACCTTTGGTGGTTACTAATGTCGAAGGAGTGTTTGTTGCCTGGTAACCCCAACAGTTAATGAAAGATTTTACTACTGCACTTTGAGGAATATACACTGGTCTTTTACAAATAACAGCAGCAATAATTCCATACTGGGAGAGAAGGAAGAACTGCATTGTATTTGAAGAAGTTATGAGACATTGTGTGAATGTTTAGTTGAGACTGTCCTAAGAACGTGGAGATGTCTGCAGTAATATCTGGAACTGTCTAATCTGGTAATAATGGAGGCACATCTTACACAGCTACCTCAAAACTTTCTGCATAGCAAAAGGTGAGATGTGTTGTTGAATCGGCTGCTTTTGATACTCTGCAAGGAGTGTTGGCACCAAAAGCAGCTTTATATGGGATACAAGAAGATTCTAGAAGACTGAATCACACAATGGCTTAATGCTGATTGGCTGCTTAACAGACCAATCACATGACACTAGTGGTTTAGTGGTAATGTTTCAAATCCTGTGGTTTCAAATCACCGTTACACTACGAACAATTGATGTAGATATATGACTTGTGAGAACCATATAAGCCACGTACAGAATGCTGTGGTGAAGAGGGGAGTCACTAAGGAGTTCATTGAGGAGTTTAGTCAGTGAGAAGATGTCCACAGGTCTCTTGTGGTCACTATTGCTTTTCGAGCAATAAGAAAAATGTCAATGATAGTTTGACATTTCTATACTGATTATCTGAAGCCTATAACTGAAATTGAAATTGTAAATGCAAAGGCTTTGAAATCTAGAGACCTTAACCCATTAACATTTAAACCAACTGTATTTGGCCAAAATAATCTACCTGCTTTATCTTTAAACTGGCCACATCTGGTCTCTCACACTTACCCTAAAATATTATACTAAAAATAAATAATCACATCATTGAAATCTCAAAGCTATGAGATAGTACAGGATTAATTGAAAACAATGTGAATAAGTAAACATCACATTTGACAGAATAATATGTCATTTGACAGAGTAATCTGTCATTTGACAGAGTAATCTGTCATTTGACATGGTAAAGCTTAATTCTTTAGCCTTTAGACTGGTCATATCCAGCTCTAATATTCTACGTGTTTTATGTTCAAGCCAGCCATTTCTGGCCTCTCACATCTACCCTACAATGTCATTCTAAAAATAAAAAATCACATCATCAAAATCTCAAAGCTATGAGATGAAGCATGATTAATTTAAAACAATGTGAATAAATAAGCATTACAGCATTACATTTGACAGAGTAATCTGTCATTTGACAGAGTAATCTGTCATTTGACAGAGTAAAGCTTAATTCTTTAGCCTTTAGACTGGTCATATCCAGCTCTAATATTCTACGTGTTTTATGTTCAAGCCAGCCATTTCTGGCCTCTCACATCTACCCTACAATGCTGTTCTAAAAATAAACAGTCACATCATTGAAATCTCAAAGTTATGAGATAATGCAGGTTTAATTCCAAAACAATGTGAATTCATAAGCCTTTCGTTTGACAAAGAAATCTAAATGCTGAAGACTCAAGACTTAGCAGGAAAGAAAACAGGTCTGTTCCACCATATTGGAAGTGGTTGTCATGTTCTCTCTATATTGAAATGAAATAGTAGGAATTGTACATTGTGCATCCAATTGAAATACAGGTAGACTGAGAGAGAAAATGGTTGTGTGTGTAGCAGGTGCATATGAGTAAGTAAGCAGTAAAGAAACACATGGAAATAAATTTATGAAGGCTCCTGAGATGTTGGCAGTTTGTGCTATGTAGGTGACCTAATTAGCAGTGATGGTGGGTGTTCTGAAAGTGAGGGCTGTTCAAAGTAGGACACTACCTAAATAAAATAACAAACTTTTTATCTTTTTTTTTTTCTTTTTTAGTGACTGTCACTTTCTCACAAGACAGAGCAGACCTACAAACAAAGGCATTCTAATTGTGACCATCTCATCTTTTCACACATAGTACAGCACAGACTATGTTATCCAATATGTCCTTTCAATAAATATGATTTGAGAGAGATTTTGCTATTATCTCTAGCAGCTTCAACAACCATATGGAGGCTATCTCATTGACTTAGAGAAGTTAATATTGTATCAAAAGTAAGGTGGCAAGCTGGCAGAATCGTTAGCACGCCAGGTAAAATGCTTTCACCTGTCTTAATGTTCTAAGTTCAAATACCACCGAGGTTGACTTTGCCTTTCATCTTTTTACCATTATCGTTATCTCTTACACATAACACATATGCATATGGTTACTCTTTTACTTGTTTCAGTCATTTGACTGTGGCCATGCTGGAGCACCGCCTTTAGTCGAGCAAATCCACCCCAGGACTTACTCTTTGTAAGCCTAGTACTTATTCTTTCGGTCTCTTTTGCCGAACTGCTAAGTGACGGA
>NC_068996.1:51153806-51155677 GCF_001194135.2 Octopus bimaculoides | reverse complement strand
AATGTTCTAAGTTCAAATACCACCGAGGTTGACTTTGCCTTTCATCTTTTTACCATTATCGTTATCTCTTACACATAACACATATGCATATATATATACATATATACGACGTGCTTCTTTCAGTTTCCATCTACCAAATCCACTCACATGAGTATGGTTGGCCCGAGGCTATAGTAGAAGACACTTGCCCAAGGTGCCATGCAGAGGGAATGAACCCGGAATCATGTGGTTGGTAAGCAAGCTACTTACCACACAGCCACTCCTGCGCCTATATGGTTGTGTGTATATATGTGAGTGCTTGTCCACACGTACACAAATAAACACATACATATAGTTAGAGAGAAGCTATTTTGTGTTTTGGGGCTTGCTCTGCTCTCATGTCAATTCCGATTGCTTTGACATATTTCTCAAACTTGGTTGTTAATGCTCCAAGTGTCCCTACAACTACTAGAATGATACTCCCCTCATAGATACTCCCCTCACAGATACTCTCCTCTTGTAATGATACTCTCCTCTTGTAATGATACTCTCCTCTTGTAATGATACTCTCCTCTTGTAATGATACTCTCCTCTTGTAATGATACTCTCCTCTTGTAATTTCATCTTTTAGTAGATTGTACTTTTCGACCTTTTCTAGTTCTTTGCCACTTATGTGTGTGTAGAGACTTTGTTTGGTCCTAACTGAGATTCAAAGTCGAACCTTGAAATTCTCCCTAGCCATACAGCCTTTTCTAACAAACATCACCCTGTCTATCTCTTTCCTGCTCCTAGAATGACAAGAACATTATACACACTCAAGAAGGAAAAATTAAATCTCAATTATATTATACACACCTGCTTGTCGTGGTCAGGCTATACATATTAAGTAACGGTAAATAAAATACATGTTATCTACAACATCAACCACTGTCCTTACTCCCTGAAGTCCAACAACATTCACATCATCTTTCTCTTCTTTAACATCACGCCTGTTACATTCTGGTAACCACTCTGTTACAATTGGCTTCCTAGGCACAGGAGTGGCTGTGTGGTAAGTAGCTTGCTTACCAGCCACATGGTTCCGGGTTCAGTCTCACTGCATGGCACCTTGGGCAAGTGTCTTCTACTATAGCCTCGAGCCAACCAAAGCCTTGTGAGTGAATTTGGTATTATTATTATTATTATTATTATTATTATTATTATTGTTATTGTTATTATTATTATTATTATTATTATTATTATTATTATTATTACAATCGTTATTATTATTATTATTATTGTTGTTATTATTATTATTATTATTATTATTATTATTATTATTATCATCATTATTATTATCATCATCATTATTGTGAAGGTTACAGGTTACCTGCTACCCACGTAAATTCTACTAGGAATAAGAACAAACTTGAGTCAAATCGATAATAATGATAACAGGAACACTCAGAGAGTGCAAACCTCCGCCAACACAACACCAACGTTCTCTCACCAATTAAGCGGAGATGATTTTTAAAATGAGAATATCTGAAATGAAATCTTTCAATGAATAGCATGAGACCTTTTGGTTTTCTCTTCTCTTAAATTCTGGTCTTCCTTTAGTAATCCTGTTGTTTTAAACCATGTATAGAATTATGTATATATGTATGTATACTGTAAAGTGTTAAAATGTATGTATAATTTACTAATATAATAATGAGCATTGTCTTTTTATATATTTGTGTGTGTGTGTATATATATATATATATATATATATATATATATATATGTTAAACTAATATACCTGTTTGTTGTTTGTACATCTGTCTTCGTCTTTCGTTTCTTTGTAAATTCCAAATATATATATGAGAAGGTTACAATTTTAATGTCAAAGATCCCTATGGATCACACAGGTT
>NC_068996.1:51151630-51153642 GCF_001194135.2 Octopus bimaculoides | reverse complement strand
ATTCTTTTATTCTTTTACTTG
Source organism: Octopus bimaculoides (assembly GCF_001194135.2). Classification (NCBI taxonomy): domain Eukaryota; kingdom Metazoa; phylum Mollusca; class Cephalopoda; order Octopoda; family Octopodidae; genus Octopus; species Octopus bimaculoides. The sequence continues at coordinate 51,153,621 of NC_068996.1, read as the reverse complement.
TTTCAGTCATTTGACTGTGGCCATGCTGGAGCACCGCCTTTAAAAATAGTTGCCTCCCCGGTGGGGAATCGAACCCCGGTCTCCTGCGTGACAGGCAGGGATACTACCACTATACTACTGAGGAAAATATATATAATTAAAATTAGGGTTCAGCAAGAATTGCTTCACCAATGAAATAGTAGTTTTGACTGCTATTTCTAATTTTCGGTGTGTGGTGAAGCAATTCTTGCTGATCCCTAATTTTAATTATGTTTATATAAGTTTACCGATAATGGTTTTTTAACACACCAAACTACTTGGTAAAATTACTAATTATTAATTAATTATTAATTTTTACCCTATATCTGTATGAGGTTATATATATATTTATGTATAAAATAGAGTTGGAGTGAGAGGTGAAGGTAGAGGAGGTAAATGGTAAAGAGAGAGTCGCATGAATGAGAAAGGAAGGGGTGATAGATAAATAACAGGAAGGAGTGAAAAAGCTGGTAAACTTATATAAACAGCGTTTGAGGTGTGAGTATATGTGTATGTAAAAGAGAGGTATGTTTGCGTGCATGTGTGTGTGTGTATGTGTGTGTGTGCGTGTGTGTGTGCATGTGTGTAAATGTGTCAAAATGTGTGAGTATATGTGTGTGTGTGTATGTATGAGAGAACTATGTGAAACTTTACATATACATGTAAAGTAAAGAAAATATAAAAAAATAATCCAGAATCCTTGTCCGGTATCGGATCGATCCCAAGATCTAATCAGTTCATACCAAACATTCCTGAAAGTTTCATCTGAATCCATCCATCAGTTCTTGAAATATCTTGTCCACGGACAAACAAACAAACAAACAAACAAACAAACAAACACGACTGAAAACAATACTTCCGCCTTTGCTAAGTTGGAGGTAATAATAATAATAATAATATGTGCAATAACATGAGTCAAGTCAAAGGTATTGTACTCATGATCATGAAATTATAGTTTCAATTCCTGGACTGGATGCTGTGTTGTGTTCTTGAGCAGAAACCCTTTATTTCATGTTGCTCTGTGATCACTTTGGCACCTGGCATGTAATACACAGTTCACCTGCTCAGGTAATGTCAATTTGATGGAGAGAGTGAGCTAATGCACAGTACATACATTTGATCATTATAAACAAATCATTTGTCCAGGTCATTCAGCGAAAGCTGAGTACTCATATGCTGTCTTCAGTGGGATTGCTCATCAATACTGTTATTATTATTGAGTGAAATAGTAAGCAGTGCATGCCATCAAAATGACACTGGGGTATAAATATACAAATCAAAATATACCCATCATGACTACCCATCTGATAAGGGTACACTAGGCACATGCATCACAACCATATGTGCGTGACATAGTGATCTCATATCAAGATAAACAGTGCATGACCTTGAAGATGGGTCCCAGTTAGAATTTTCTTCAGGTCAAGTAGCACATCCTGCTTGAAAGATTCCTGAATAAGGGTTATCTAAGGATGATGAATGAAACACCTATGTTTCCAAAAGTGAATTATTCAAACCCCAAAGAATTCCTCTCAACACATGGTTATGATGCTCCCCCACTACTTCTGCTCGTGATCAGAGATGCACATATCATCAGCCACCAAGGGACAACTGGCTAAAGTCAAACAACTGACAAGCAAATTTGTGGTATTGAGTAAATCTGTGGTATTATTATTATTAGGCTCTTAGGACAGGCATCGCAACCGACGTGTTAGCAGCGAAGTTGGCCCTCAACCAACACTTTGATGCCAAGCATGAAGGTTGCGTTGTCAGAGCTAAAGCACTTTCGGTAAGCGGGGAGGGGACTAAGGCCGCTCGATGGGCCCGCGTGGTTGAGGCGAAGCGTGGCAACAGAGCGACCATTCGGTCTTTGGTGGACCAGAACGACTGTGAGATTTCGGAACCGAAGCAGATGTGTGCAGCCTTTCAGCAGCACTTTGCTCAATTGTTCGGGACGAACGGTAGGACAGATG
>NC_068996.1:51150876-51151531 GCF_001194135.2 Octopus bimaculoides | reverse complement strand
ACAGGAAGCGATGAAAGGCTGCACAAGAGGTAGATCGCCGGGTTTGGATGGTCTGCCTTACGAGCTTTATACGTCAATGCCAGACTTGTTTGCGGGCGTCTTGACAAACGTCTACTGCAACTGGCAACAAAACGGGAGAATTCCCGCTTTTGTTTGTCGAGGAGTGGTGGCTTTGCTAAGAAAGGATCCAAACAAGGGGGACATTATAGGGAACTTTAGGCCCATCACTCTACTCAACACAGAGTTGAAGATCTTGGCCAAGGTGCTAGCCAAGAGATTGGTGCCTGTCGTGAGCAAACTGATCAGCAAGGCGCAAACATGCGCTGTGCCGACCAGGTCTATCCATGACAACCTCCATCTCATGCACTACATTATAGTGAGGGTGGGTAACGAAGCTGGCGCGGGTGGGGCTTTGATCAATTTAGATCAGTCTAAAGCCTTCGATAGGGTCGACCATCGATACCTGGCAGCTGTTCTCAAGGCAGCTGGCTTCAGTCCGGTCTTCCGCGGGTGGATAGCTGCTTTATACAGCGGCATCTGCTCGGTCATACGGGTGAACGGCCATCTATCGGAACCGTTCAACATCTCGCGTTTGGTTCGCCAATGGTGTCCTCTCTCCTCCCTTCTGTATGTGTTGACTCTCGAGCCATTACTG
>NC_068996.1:51145510-51149490 GCF_001194135.2 Octopus bimaculoides | reverse complement strand
TACCCCTTTCTTATTTTTTCTGACCAGGCTCCCGTGGTTTTATGGGTTTTTCCACGTGTAACCTTTCCTTTTTCGAAGCGCCTCCCCCTTTGGGAGTTCTACTTATTTATTTATCTATTTATTTATATATTTATTTATTATATCTTTCTGTTTTCTTCCTCTGTTTAGACGAACTTTCCTACCTTTTCGGACAAAACCTTTTGTAACCTTCATCCTGTCTTTGTCCTTGTATGTTTTTAATTGATATTAGCCCTTGTGGCCAATAAAACGAATTAATTATTATTATTATTATTAATAGCATTATTATTATTATTATTATTATTATTATTATTGATATGACTCAGGTTTGTTCTTATTCCTGGTAAAATTTACATGGGTAGCAGGTTGCCACTTGTAATCTTGGGTACCCACAAGCTTTCAATAATCAATGGTAGTTTTCAAAAAACTAGATGTAATTTTATATTGGACTTAAAGCAATAGTTTTAGAGAGGTAAGCCCTGTTTATTGTGCAACAACATGAGTCAAGTCAATTCCATTGTGAATCATAACAGAAATGTCATAATTTGTATGGAAGGTCAGGCATGTAAAGATTCCCTCTTTGGTGTACACAACAGAATGCATCAAACACAACATGATTTATGTTGGTTTTACAACAAAACGATTAAACAAAAGATTCAAAGGGCACAGATAACAAGCACAATAACAGTAGTTTGACAACTTGCTGAACATTTTACATCAAATGGCTGCAATTTTGAGGAACTCCTGAAAGTATACATTCTCAGAAAATATTTTGAATCTTCTACACTTTCAGTCCTCAAAATGCACGAGGACAAATATATTTGTAAATTACTAACATCTTGCCCTGGAGGAATGAATAAAATGACAGAAGAATTTCATCACATTTACACAAAATTGTTTGGCTAAATAATTTTTTTCCTTTTTTCTTTTTTCTTATCTTTTTCTTTTCCTTTTACTCTTTCTTTTTTTTTTTGTCTTTTAACCAGTTACAAAATTGAAAACTGGTGATGTCATTCTTTCAAAATAGGAACACAGGATTTCCTTGTTTCTGAAGTGTTTTCATTTTACATTTTGAACCTAAAGAAGAAAGACAACCTGTCAAAAAATCACATTGCACTCTCCTTATTGTCTGTTGTTGTTGTTATTATTATTGTTCAGTAGTTTTATTATTATTATTATTATTATTATTGTTCAGTAGTTTTATTTTTATAACGTGCTTTCACTACCAAGCGCAGCTCTGTGTGCCTTGGGTATGTGCTGTGGTTTGCTGTGGTGCTCTTATGGTTACTGTATTGAAAGTGTTTTGCGTAGGATGCGTGCAGTGCCCAGTAGTGCAATTTTCTGTATGTTATATATATTTGTAAGTCCTGGGGTTTTTGTTATGTATTTGTCTGAATATTTTTTTATTATACCTAAGGCACCTACTATGATAAACTGTTTTAGATTCCACATTCGAGTTACCTCTATTTCCAGGTCTTTGTATTTTGAAAGTTTCTCCATTTCTTTTAGAGAAACGTTGTCATCTGTTGGTATTGATACATTGATTAGAAAGCATTTTTTCCTTTATGATCTTTGACAACTATATCTGGTCTATTGGCCTTAATTTCTCTATCTGTGTGTGATAGAGAAATTAAGGTCATTATTATTATTATTATTATTATTATTATTATTATTATTATTATTATTATTATTATTATTGTTATTATTATTATTATTATTATCATTATTATTATTACATAATATTATATTCAAGCACATGGACCTATTGTTATTGGTTATACACCACATCTAAATTTGGGACCGGGTCCCTATATCAAAAGATCAATATCATTATTCTAACTCCATTATAATTTTTTAGACACATGAGCACACACATACACACCAATAAGTACGAGCATATACACATGCACACACTTACTGGAAATTATGATAAAATTCAAGTAAATTGAGTGTAAAAGATAATGATTTATTTTTAAAAAATACGAATATATCATGGATTCAGATTTGTAATACAGTGAATTAAGAAAAAAAATTAAATTCATTGAGCTCATTCAGGCAATTAATTGACAAAAACTTTCTCTCACTCTCTGGGGGCATTCAAAATTAAAAAAAAAAACTGACAAGAGAAATTACTCTATTGAAATCAATGGACTGAAATTCATATTTATTATTTTGGTATATTCTCTGAGGTATATTTTCATCAGCTATATTCTCATTGTTCAGAATACAGACAGACATCTTAAAAATAAGTAAACCCTACCTCATTTTATAATTTTATCAGTGTAGGCGCTACCTGGTGGTGCTTGACATTTGTTAACGTGTTATTATTTTACATTTCAGATTACGCGATGACAAGTGACTGAAACTGTTGGTGATCTACGTCAAACTTAGCACAATAGTAATTGTGACCAGTGCTGGTGCCATACTAAAGGCACTTGTGCCAGTGACACATTAAGGGCGCTTGTGCCACTGACATGTTAAAGGCACTTGTGTTGGGAGACATATTGAAGGCATCCATGTCAGTGACATATTAAAGGCATCTGGTACATTCTGTGGAATGGCTGGTGTTAAGAAGGGCATCCAGCTGTAGAAACCAAGCCAGATTAGAACCTGGTATAGGTCTTAGTCTTACCAGTTCCAGTCTAACCATCTAACCCAAGCCAGTATGGAAAATGGATGCTGAATGATGATCATCATCATCATCGTTTAACGTCCACTTTCCATGCTAGCATGGGTTGGGCGATTTGACTGAGGACTGGTGAAACCAGATGGCAACACCAGGCTCCAATCTGATTTGGCAGAGTTTCTACAGCTGGATGCCCTTCCTAATGCCAACCACTCAGAGAGAGTAGTGGGTGCTTTTACGTGTGTGGATTTGGTAAACAGAAACTGATGACGATGATGATAATGGTGATGAGGATATGTTAATTGTTTATAGCAGCTAGCCATGTTGCAAACACCAAAAGCAAAAGAGTTGTTTGTCTTCCAAAGAGGGAGTATTGTGAGTGAATCTGAAGATGGACTTAACCAGTGTGAGATAATATGAAACCTTAGGATTCCTTTCACCACAGTCTCCAGAGTGTATGGACAATTTAATAGCAAAGGAAAAGTGTCAACAACATCCTGGTCAGACTGATCTGGACCCTCTGACAGGTGACTTTGGGGCTGTCAAATGAATCTCTTGACTTAGGAGCTGAAAATGAATCTCTGTTGTAAGACAGCTGATGTTGCAGGGTAACAAAAATGAGTTGGGAGACTTCTGTGAGGTTGTCTCCATCAATTTGGTTACTATGGCAGCAGAGAGACCAGAAGGAAACCTCTTCTTTGACCAACAAATATCCAAAACAGAAAACCAAACAGAAGTGAATCTTTTGAAAATGATGGCGTCTATTTACTTTTGAAATGTCTGTGAATAAAGTGGTCTATTGTGTTTTTGTCAATGATGATGATGATGATGACGACGACGATGATGTTACTTGAGACGAAGTAGTTTATCTCCCCTTCTACTTATAAATTCACAAAACTAGGACAAAGTGTACGAGCACATACTCACATTGACAACCATACACACACTCACGCATACGACTATTATGAGTCACATTTGGCTCTAGGATCTACTTACATTTATTTTTATAGATAAACAAAATAGCTTCTCTCTAACTATATGTATGTGTTTATCTGTGTATGTGTGCACAAGCACTCACATTTAGACACACAAACATATGCGTAGGTGTGTGTGTATGTGTGTGTGTGTGTGTGTGTGAGATAATGACAATAAGATGTGTGACTGCGTGGTGAGAAGTTTGCATTCCAGCCACTTGTTTCTGGGTTCACTTCCACAGTATGGCATCTTGGGCAAGTAATGTCTGCTGTGGCCTTGGGTTGACCAAAGCCTTGTGTGTGGATTTGGTAAACAGAAACTGAAAGAAGCCCATCATGTGTGTGAGTATCTCTCATTCTCT
>NC_068996.1:51143184-51145500 GCF_001194135.2 Octopus bimaculoides | reverse complement strand
ATATATATATATATATATATATATAGAGAGAGAGAGAGAGAGAGAGAGAGAGAGCACATGTGTTTGAAGAGATTAATCAAAAGTGCTCATACACTCTAGGAAAAAACACTCATTCCAAAAAGTTTAGTAACATCCTGATAAAAGATTTTACAACTTTTTAAAAAAATACCACCAATACAATTGCCAGATCCAGAGATGATGACCAATCCAGGACCAGTGACACAGAGGAGGTATTCAGCATCCCTGGCACCACCACCACAGATGATGATTAAACAATTATCATCAACACCAATGGAATGACTGGCCCTCAACCATATGTTACAACTGTCTGCACCCACACTAATGCCAGCCGCTATATCGCCAACCATATGACCAGAAATGATAGTCACAGCAATAACACTGCTGGATAATTGCACCATATGGACAACGTCAGCAATGGTGTTAACAACAGCATCCCCAGGCCTTGACCGACCAGAGATATACCAGGAGTACAAACAAAGCCACATCCTAAGTTTGTAAATATATCAGGTCGGCCAGTACATCTTTCAAACAACACTTCTACAACCACCAGTCATCCTTCAGCGTCCCAGAAAGACGATTTGTCATGTTCCTTGACCGCCAAGTGTAATCAAGGGACCCCATGTGACATCAGGTGGAAAAATAATAGAACATCTAGGCCCAAATATCAATGCAAAATCTGCATCATGGAGAGAAGCAAAATTCTTAAGGACTATGCTAAACCTGGTGCATTAAATAGTCACAAAGAAGTTTTCTCTAAATGTGTCCATTTTAAGCATTACCTACTGGAAAAGTGGATCTCCTCGTTTGCTGGTTAGGCTATTTTGGGTCCATAATGGTTTTTTAATCCTCTGTTCGAGGGGAGATAACCTGTCCTCATTAACATTTTTATATGCTAGCTGTTAAACCTTGATATCTGAGCGTTTCCTCACGTCTGCATGGAATAAAGTTTAAATTTTGTATGGAGTCTGACGAGCAATCCACAAGGCTGTGGCTTTCATGTATATGAGACCTTTGGTATCTCTATGACCAGAATTTAACCTTTTGTTTTAATGGCACGTAAAAAAACACCTTTTTGAGCATGGCTGTTGCCAGTACCGTGTGACTGGTCCTCATGTCGGTGGCACGTAAAAGCACCCAGTACACTCTTGGAGTGGTTGGTGTTAGGAAGGGCATCCAGCTGTAGAAACTCTGCCAGATCAGATGGGAGCCTTGTGCAGCCTTCTGGCTTGCCAGTCCTCAGTCAAATCGTCCAACCCATGCTAGCATGGAAAGCAGACGTTAAACGATGATGATGATATATAGATATATATGTATGTATGTATGAGTATATATACATGTGTGTGTGTATGTGTTTATCTCCCACCACCACTTGACATCCAGTGTTGGTGTGTCGACATCTCAGTAACTTAGTGGTTCAATAAAAGAAACTAATAAAATAAGCACCAGACTTAAATACATAAGTACTGGGGTTGATTTTTTTTGACTAAAAATCTTTGTTTGACTAAAAACCTTTAAGGTGATGCTCCATCATCCTCTGTATCACCCTTTTCCATGCTTGCATGGGTTGGATGAGATTTGTTGATACCCCACCTTTGCCAACTACTCATCTGTTTCCAACCAAGATTTTTCCATGACAGTGATGCTCACAAATGTATGTCTATGTATATGTGTTTGTAAACGTTTGTGGGGTTTTTTTTTTGTAGGTATATAATGCTTATATTTACATGCCACATATTTGAGTGTGTGTGTATGCGTGTGTGCATATGAATATAAATATGTTACATTCCATAGGACTTTCTATTTCTTTTAACATGTCTGCTTGATGAGTTTGTTATTTATATCCTTCTTGATGAGACATGCATTCCTAACAATAATTTTTCCTGTTGGACATTTTGGAGTGCATCCGTCAAAACATATGTAGAAGAATTCTATATATATATATATAATGTCCGTGAAACGATCGTCAGATGCTTTTTAATTTTTAAACTTTCATAATATTTATACTCAATTACGCATACATTTTTATATACATTTATATACGCATGTATTTTTATGTACATTTATATTTTTTATATATATTTATATTTTGTACATCTCAAACTTTAATTTAATTATAATTCAAAATACTACAGTGTCACATTAAACATATATCTTTCGGAAATTTGGATATTGATTTCCTGTGAATATTATTAATAATTTTATAAATTTATTAATGATATAAAAACATATATATATAGGGGTTGGACAAAATAATGGAAACAGCTTAAAATTTCAAACAAATTTATTTTAATATGG
>NC_068996.1:51141229-51142865 GCF_001194135.2 Octopus bimaculoides | reverse complement strand
ATCATCATCATCATCATCATCATCATCATCATCATCATCATCATCATCATCATCGTTTTACGTCTGCTTTCCATGCTGGCATGGGTTGGACAGTTTGACTGAAGGCTGGCAAGCCAGTGGGCTGCACCAGGCTCCAATCTGATCTGGCAAAGTTTCTACAGCTGGATGCCCTTCCTAATGCTAGCCACTCCGAGAGTGTAGTGGGTGCTTTTACATGCCACCAGCATGAGAGCCAGTCAAGTGGTACTGGCAATGGCCACGCTCAAAAGGTGTTTTTTATGTGCTACCTGCATGGGAACCAGTCTGGCGGTACTGGCAATGACCATGGTCAAATGTTGTTTTTTCACGTGCCACCGGCACATGTGCCGGTAAGGCGACGCTGGGAATGGTCACGCTTGAATGGTACTTTTTACATGCCACCGGCATGAGAGCCAATCCATGGCCCTGGCAACGATCACACTCAGATGTGGTTTAATAATATTGAGATCTGGGGATTGTGGTGGCCAGATAAAATGTTCAACTTCACTAGAATGTTCCTTGTGCCATTCAGTAACAACTTTAGCAGTGTTAATTGGTGCATTATCATCCTGAAGGATTGCGTTTCCCATCTATAGGATGAATTTGATCAGATAAAATGCTAAAAATAGTCTTGACTATTAATTCTGCCATGAAGGGAAATCATTGGGCCGGCGGATTTCCAAGATATAGCCCCCACCCCAGTTCATCACAGATCCTCCTCCATGTTTAACAGTTGGAAGAAGGCAGTCTGCGTCAAATGCTTCTTTTGGCTCTCTCCACATGCATACTCGGCCAGTTGTCGGAAATAACATTTCGAGAAAATAACATTCTTCCGAGAAAACAACATTTTTTCACTGCTCTAGGGACCAATTCTGTAGATTTTTACTCCACTCCAAATGCTTTGCAACATTTGTTTTTGAAAGTAGCGGTTTTCTGATTGCAGCCCTCCCATGAAATCTGGCTTTGTGCAGCTCCAAGCGAACAGTTTTTGTGGAAACTGGGTTCTTGAGGTGGTGATTAAGCTCTGCGGTAATTTGGAGAGTTGTACTTTTGTGATCCTTTCTAATAATTCACATAAGAGTCTGACAGTCCCTGTCTGAAAGTTTTGGTTTTCTTCCAGAGTTTTCTTTCGACAAGGAGGTTTTTCCCTTTTTCTCAAAGGCGGTCATTACTTTTGAGACAGTACTTCTTGATACAGCAAACATTTCGGCTGTTTTCGTTACACTAGTGCCTGCCATACAAGCACCAACAATCTGACCTCTTTGAAAGTCCGATATCTCTCTCATTAGCTTCCGCTATCTGGGCGACCAAGTTAGTAGTGGGGGTGGGTGCGCTGAAAGTGTAGCTGCTAGAATAAGAATAGCCTGGGCAAAGTTTAGAGAGCTCTTACCCCTGCTGGCGATAAAGGGACTCTCACTCAGAGTAAAAGGCAGACTGTATGACGCATGCGTACGAACAACCATGCTACATGGCAGTGAAACATGGGCTGTAACTGCTGAGGACATACGTAAGCTCGCAAGGAATGAAGCCAGTATGCTCCGTTGGATGTGTAATGTCAATGTGAATACCCGTCAGAGTGTAAGTATCTTGAGAGAAAAGCTGAACATTAGAAGCATCA
>NC_068996.1:51139566-51140893 GCF_001194135.2 Octopus bimaculoides | reverse complement strand
GACACCATTTCGAGCGTGGCCGTTTTCGTGCGGGTGACACGTAAAAGCACCCACTACACTCTCTGAGTGGTTGGCGTTAGGAAGGGCATCCAGCTGTAGAAACTCTGCCAAATCAGACTGGAGCCTGGTGTTGCCATCCGGTTTCACCAGTCCTCAGTCAAATCGTCCAACCCATGCTAGCATGGAAAGCGGACGTTAAACGATGATGATGATGATGATGATGATGTTATCTGAAAAGAAACAGCAATTTTAGCAAAACATATTAAGCAACACTAATAATAAATCAAAAAACATAAAATTAAACAAGCATATTTTAAAATTATGATGCTATGATGCTAGATACTTCCATTATTTTGTCCAACCCCAGTATATATATATATATATATATATATATAATTGAGATTCAGTTGAATTAAGTACTTAAGTTGAAACACCAAGTCAGTCCAGTATTTTCCGTAGAGCTTGAAGTAAGGAAAATAAAACCAAAACAAGCAACAGGATATCAAGTAATGCATCACTATTTGATATCCTGTTGCTTATTTTGATTTTATATATAAATTTAAGTCATTATATATGGATTCGAATAATTTGGTAGTTCTCGTAAAAAAGCTTGTTAATGTATTATCATTCTACAAGACATATAGAATACATAGTACAATACAAGAGAAAACAGTCAGGAGTATATAAAATTATAAATAATGACAGACATAATTTGTCATGAAATTTGAATTTTCTTATTGTTTGATAAAATTTCATGAAATTGTTTCGTAACTTAAAACATGTAAATAATTTATATCATTACATTCAATCATAAATAAATTACTTACATGTCTGCATTAATGCAAAATGTGGAAAAATCCTTCAAAATATTGCAAAAACACAAGTGCGTACAGGATGTTCGGGCTAAATTTGACAGTTTGAATAAAAGGAAAAGGAAACACAATATCCCATCCTAAAATACTCTTTTACTCTTTTACTTGTTTCAGTCATTTGACTGCAGCCATGCTGGAGCACCACCTTTAGTCGAGAAAATCGACCCCAGGACTTATTCTTTGTAAGCCTTGTACTTATTCTATCAGTCTCTTTTGCCGAACCGCTAAGTTATGGGGACGTAAACACACCAGCATCGGTTGTCAAGCGATGCTGGAGGGACAAACACAGACACACAAACACACATACATACATATTTAGAAATAATACATTTCTAAATCTCTCAGAGAGATTTATGCAGTAGTAATACGATGAAGTAGTTGTATGCTGTCAACTTAATGTGACAGTCCCCTGAAGGGATTAATACTACTGTTGGTTAGCCTTAGGAAGCTGCACC
>NC_068996.1:51139193-51139536 GCF_001194135.2 Octopus bimaculoides | reverse complement strand
CTCCCTCTCTCTCCCTCTCTCTCTCCCTCTCTCTCTTCTCTGTCTCTCTCTCTCCCTCTCTCTCTCTCTCTTCCTCTCTCTCTTTTCTCTCTCTTCTCTGTCTCTGTCTCTCCCTCTCTCTCTCTTCTCTCTCTCTTCTCTCTCTCTCCCTCTCTCTCTTTTCTCTCTCTGTCTCTCTCTGTCTCTGTCTCTGTCTCTCTCCCTCTCTCTCTCTCTTCCTCTCTCTCTTTTCTCTCTCTTCTCTGTCTCTCTCTTCTCTGTCTCTGTCTGTCTGTCTCTCCCTCTCTCTCTCTTCTCTCTCTCTCTTCTCTCTCTCTCTTCTCTCTCTCTTCTCTCTCTCTCC
>NC_068996.1:51132531-51137531 GCF_001194135.2 Octopus bimaculoides | reverse complement strand
CAATTAGAGCTCAGCACTTCTTTACGTTGCTGTCCTCATTTTTTTAATAATCACTCCCTCCCATAATTAACATCTTCTGGATGTCTCTCCCAACTTATGGTTTTCATGAAGAAAATAATCTGCAGAATTTCCTGCTGAATATTAATCCATTGATCTCGTTTGGGAGATTATATAAAAAATACTTTAAAACCACAGGTGCTGCTACTCGCTAACTCATTATTAAATATATTTCTTACAAAATAACATCCAATATGGCACAATAGCTCAGATTTGTGGGGATGGGTACAGTCGATTAGATCAAAACCCGTTCAACATGAACCACAAAAATTATCGATTATATAACCGAGTCCAGGCCTTGACTGTTAACTTCGCTTAACTTTAGTGAGCTTTATGAAATGTTAATATTTCATCGACCCTGGAAAGATAAAAAAGCAAAGTTTCCCCATGCTTAATTTGAACGCAGAATTAAATTATTTGTCACAAATACTTCCTAGTATTTTGTTTCTGTTCTGCTATTCATAATTTCTTTTTAAACGATGAAAAACGTGGCCCAAGATATTAAAACTTTTTCCATGTCATTTTAGTTTATTGGATTATCCTCCTTCGTTTTGTTTCCCTTATTTTCATCGACATACTTAAACGTTCACACGATAAAAGGATGAAAATAAAAACAAAGGATAAACCAACGTTCGTTTAAATAAAAATAAAAAAGGAAACCGCGGTTATCTTCGAAAAGACACACTTCGTCCATTGGAGAATTCTTAGAATATCAAACATTTGGTTAAGTTAGAGTTACAAGGGAGATAATTACGATAGCGTGTAATTAATGAATTATTATCTGACCTGTAATATTATTTTCGCTAATAGAGAAATAATTATAATTGTCCCTAATACGCAAAAAGTTTCCGGTTGCACATATAGATAATGGTCATATGGTTTTATTTTCACACTCTAGTTAATGTCTGCGCATTATATACGGTTTGGATACTGCATTTGACGCCTCCTTTCTAAACCTTAATTCTTTAATTGTAAATTTAACACACACACACACATATATATATATATATATATATATATATATATATATGCAAGGTGGCCCAAAAGTAGGTTTACAGTTATCACGTAGGCACTTTAAATTTCTTTTAAAACATTCTTTTTTTTTACATTCAAATTTCTATCTTACTAACTGAAAAGGGAGCTTGACAGAATTAACTAAATTAGCATAGAATAATGGTTTCATATTTTTTTTATAATTAAAATCTAAAGCGTTACTATATGAATGCGAAAGAGTTATATAGACAGAGAGACTGACAGATATATCAGAAACAGTACACACACACACACACAGAGTTCCAAGACAGAAATGGAATTCACAAGATTCTTCTATAGATACTATGGAATTCGTGAAGTAAATACAGTAGCATTTCTACTGCTCGGTAACATTAGATAGCCAATAACTGTGGACAAACTTTACGCAGCACTGTACAAGGTTTTTACCCAAATGTTACTTAACTATATATATATATCCATCCATCCATCTCTCTCTATATATATATGCATATACATGCACACGCACACACACACACACACACACACACCTTCATCCTTTCGGGGCCGATTAAATGAGTACCAGTTACACACTGGGGTCAATATAATCGACTTAATCCGTTTGTCTGTCCTTGTTTGTCCCCTCTATGTTTAGCCCCTTGTGGGCAATAAAGAAATAACACACACACATATGTATGTGTGTATGTATGTATGTATGCATGCAATGTATGTATGTATACGTATTGTCTTCGGTCTGACTTTAAACTGCATCCAGTAGTGAAGCACTGGTTTTGGTATTTCAGAACTTTAAGAAGTGTGGAACCATCTTTTAACTATTATTATTCCCAGATCTATTCTGACCCAGAGTAGTAGCACCTGTTAGGGTCCCAAGTGTAGGTTAACTATCATGTGAATCACTGTGAGTGAAGGACCCTTACTTATCATTGGAACTTCTCATGGAACCTTCTAGGAGAAGGTAAACTTGTATAAAAAAAAAGCCTGAAGTACAGTTTATTTCTGACAATATTACCCTCTGTTTTGCTGCTATTTTTTTTCCAGATTACATTGAAAATGGCTTCAGTGCTCTACTGCATTTTATTCACTTAATAAAGAAAAAAATACATGCTCAATAACTTCTTGGACTCTTAGAATATTTACATGAACTTACTGAGTTTAAGAAGTGGTCATACTTGGTCATGAGTTGACCTCCACCATGTATGCATGCATGTATGTATGTATGTATGTTCGTATGAATGTATGTATGTATGTATGTATACATGCATGAGTGTATGTATGTATGAATGTATGTATGTATGTATGTAAGTATGTATGTATATAAGTATGTATGTATGTATGTATACATGCATGAGTGTATGTATGTATGAATGTATGTATGTATGCAAGAATGTGTGTCTGTATGTATGTATGTACATACCTACATACTCATGTATGTATGAACGTATGTATGTATGCATGTATGTATGTATGTATATACATATGCATGTATACATGTATGCATGTGTGCATGTATGTATGTGTGTGTATGCATGTGCATGTATCTTTTATTCCAAAATACATTTCAAGGTCCCCTCACTCATCTGACCCAACTGGAGTTGATCAAGCCCTAACTTGCATACCGGTAGCAACAAACTACTTACCTGTCCCCTTTATTGAAAGCCACCTAATACCAGCCTTCTCTGCAGCTTTGGTGATAGAGTGAATGCCCCAACACCACCACCAAACACCACCACCACCACCACCACCACTACCTCTTTATGGCACCTGTAATTCCAAGCTTATTCAGAGCTCCGTAGAGCTCCCAGCAGACTACTAGAACTGGTTCATAACATAGCCATCAGCTTTGGTTTCAGCACTGCTCTACCAGTTCCTAGCATTTGACAAGCTTCCTCTTATGGGCATCTTACATGCATTCTTCCTAGGATACAGTCTATTTGAGATGATAGCTTTACCTGGGCAGATTGTCAGTGGAATAATGTGCTCTGGGAACTTCGACCAGATCCACTCACAGCTGCTAGTGTGTGGCTGTGAAAGTAGATATTGTTGCTGATGTTTCAGTGAACCAGACTTCTTATCATCTTTGAAATTGCTTTGATTCCCTTCTTGAAGTGGTATTTGCCAGACTAAATGGCTGATGTTATCACCTGTACAACCACTTTGAGCATCTGGTCATGTGTGTAGTGGTAGTAGCCATTGGTTAAGGCTCTGGAGAAACTTCTAAAAGGATGTTGAAGAAACTTTTTCAGTACTTTGTTCTATATGGGATGAATTTTGGTTTGGTAATGTGTTGTAGAATGTCTAGATCAAAAATTTTATGTGATAAAAATCAGCCAACCAGAGACCTGAAAAGTGAGGTTCCCCTGCTGTATAATGATCCAAGCTAATTGATTAAGTTTTACCATTTTGTTAGCTATGTGTTTCTTCTATGTCTCTACGGACTTCTCTTTGAAGATATTGTTTTTTCCTTTTCCTTTGCCATTACCAAGTCTGGTAAGTTGGAAAATGAGCCATACCTGAATGCCCTATAGCCACAGTTCCAGCAAGAACCTTCTGCCTTTTTCTTCTACTGGAATGTTTGTACTTTATGGCTTCTCATGGTTGTGTTACTACACACTCCTTCAAGGGGACACTGGATTTAAATTAACTCCCCACCACATCAATTGGTATGCTGATTCACACCAAATTTTTACTAAACATCCTTCCTGAAATGCTGCATACAATTTCGCACAGATCAATGTACCTGTCAATTTTAGAAAGAATGTCTGATGAATTGGTTTGGTTATGTGATTATATAATGTGATATATTACTGAGTAAATAAATAACCATTCTTCGGAAGCATTCATAATATAATATGTGACCAATATTTATGTTCCTCTTAAGTACTAGGTTAGCCAATTATACAGAGGAATACAACAAAGTTAATTGCCTGTATCATACAGAACCCCGCTACTTGATAATTTTGTTCCTCAGTTACAGAAGACGATTCAGGCTACTAACTTCTTGAATGGAGAAAGTACAAATTGATCAATGGCTGAAAGACATCCCAGCACATGGGGGCATGAGATACATAAGTGCTTTTTTACATAGAATGAATGAATTTATAAGAAGATTGCATTGGTAAGTATATTACTTCAATAAGGTTGATACTACAAGAGGACAAAGCAAGAATCTTCTTGATTAAAAAAAGGAAAAGATCTCAAATCCAGGAGAAATCCACCTCACATTTCATACCTGGGTGCATTTGAAAAGGACCTTGTTAGCATGATTAAGAAAGTTAACTTTAAAAGGAATTGCAACAAAACATAATGTTCATGTAAGGAAATTAAGCAACTTGATTAAAGACCTTGAGCAGTCTACTGGTACTGCCAACAAAACTGGAATTTTGTATGACATGAAAATGGAGAACTATAAGAATATGATCTTAAGCAAGTTTCACAAAGATTAGAAGATAGCACTGAGCTATACTTTGAATTGAATAACCAAAAAGGCCATAAAATTGTTTGTAATCTGAAACTGGAATATTAGGCTGAACTTAGAATTGTGAGGATAAATTCAAAGGACCACAACACTAACTTCAGTTACATTTATCTGTCCTTCAAAATGAGGCATGGGCTGAATTAGCAAAAACAAAAAAAGAAAGAAAAAATAACAGATGATATTATAGGAAGGGCACTCAGTCATAGAAACCATGCCTATATAGATAGTAGAGTTTGGCTTGCTGGCTCCTGTCAAATTGTTCACCCCATGCCAGCATGGAAAACAGATATTAAACAATGATAATGATGACAATGACGATGACAACAATGACAACGATGATGATGATGATGATGATGATGATGATGATGATGATGATGATGATGATGGTGGTGGTAGTGGTGGTGGTGGTGGTGGTGGTGGTGGTGATGATGATGATGATGATGATGATGATGATGAT
>NC_068996.1:51130435-51132521 GCF_001194135.2 Octopus bimaculoides | reverse complement strand
TGATGATGATGATGATGATAATGATGATGAGGAGGAGGAGGAGAAGGAAGAGGAGGAGGAAGGGAGGATAATGATGATGATGACGACGACGACGACGATGATGATGATGATGATGATGATGATGATGATGATAGTGAGGGTAGTGATGGTGGTGGTGGTGGTGGTGCTGCTGCTGCTGCTGGAGTAGTGGCAGCGGTGGTGGTGGTGGTGGACTTGATCTTAAATCTAAACTGAAACAAAATCTATAGACAAATATTGTTAAAATACTTGGATGTTTAGAACATTTAAAGCAAAAGTAGTTATTCATAGCTATTATTTTACTGTTTCTCCCATCCTATCAAATAAGCGCCAATCTTTGTCATGAAACACTTAAAATTGTGTGGGAAGGAGTTTGTTATTTTTCTTATGACTAGGAGAATGGTAACAGATATCAGTGGTAAATTTTGGACTAGAAGGGGCAGTGTAGATAACTTACACATCATTATAGTGTCTAGCAATTCAGTGCTCTCTCTGCAACTGTAGAAATGAAGAAATAGAAAGAAAAAGTTTTGACAATGTTTTTAAAACATAGGTCAGACTATCACAATAGAAAATAATTTTAAGCTAGTGAACTTTCTAGCAGTAACTCTAAAATTAAACTCTGGACTGTTTCTTCTGTGTTGTAAATTTGATGAAAACCTACATTACATATTCGAAAATTTGAATAATCCTGGGGCTGGATTAATTAATTCAGTCATTAAAAGTGTTTCCAATAGATTTACTAGAGTGTCCACCAATGAAGAAATTTTCAAACAGTATGTTGATTATTGTAATAATGCTGTTAGCAGAGCAAGAAAATTTAGTGTGTTCCACCTTTAATAGTCATACAGTTAAGTTCTCTTACTCATCTACTTCAAACTTAGCATAGGTGTTTATTTTCGCTAACGTTACTCCCTTGATTTGAAAGGAAGAAAATCATAGATTCTTTGAATTCAAAAGTTTTATTGAATCTATTGTATGTTTGTATGCATACATGTGTGCATGTAAGTGTGTGTGAATGTACGTATGCATATATGTATGTATGTATGTGAGTGTGAAAGTATGTGTAAATGTATGTATTTATGTATGTGTATGTATGTATGTAGGTAGGTAGGTGTGTGTGTTTGTGAGAGAGAGAGAGAGGGAAGTAGGGAGAAAGGGAGAGTGAGTATGAGACATAGGCTTTCTATCTTAGAAGCATGACCTAACCATCAGTCCAGCGAAAGTAAAGAATATGTACACCTGGTGTTTAGGGTTAGGGTATAGGGTTAGAGTTTAGGGTTAGGGTTAGGGTTAGGGTTTAGTGTTAGGGTATAGGGTTAGGGTATAGGGTTAGAGTATAGGGTTAGAGTTTAGGGTTAGGTTAGGGTTAGGGTTAGAGTTTAGGGTTAGGGTTAGGGTTAGGGTTAGGGTTTAGGGTTAGGGTATAGGGTTAGGGTATAGGGTTAGAGTATAGGGTTAGAGTTTAGGGTTAGGTTAGGGTTAGAGTTTAGGGTTAGGGTTTAGGGTTAGGGTATAGGGTTAGGGTATAGGGTTAGAGTTTAGGGTTAGGTTAGGGTTAGGGTTAGAGTTTAGGGTTAAGGTTTAGGGTTAGGGCATAGGTTTAGGGTATAGGGTTAGAGTATAGGGTTAGAGTTTAGGGTTAGGTTAGGGTTAGAGTTTAGGGTTAGGGTTTAGGGTTAGGGTATAGGGTTAGGGTATAGGGTTAGAGTATAGGGTTAGAGTTTAGGGTTAGGTTAGGGTTAGGGTTAGAGTTTAGGGTTAAGGTTTAGGGTTAGGGTATAGGTTTAGGGTATAGGGTTAGAGTATAGGGTTAGAGTTTACGGTTAGGGTTTAGGGTTAGGGTATAGGGTTAGGGTATAGGGTTAGAGTATAGGGTTAGGGTATAGGGTTAGGGTATAGGGTTAGGGTATAGGGTTAGAGTATAGGGTTAGAGTTTAGGGTTAGGTTAGGGTTAGGGTTAGAGTTTAGGGTTAGGGTTTAGGGTTAGGGTATAGGGTTAGGGTATAGGGTTAGAGTATAGGGTTAGAGTTTAGGGTTAGTTTAGGGTTAGGGTTAGAGTTTAGGG
>NC_068996.1:51129444-51129792 GCF_001194135.2 Octopus bimaculoides | reverse complement strand
GGGTTTAGGGTTAGGGTATAGGGTTAGGGTATAGAGTATAGGGTTAGAGTTTAGGGTTAGGTTAGGGTTAGGTTAGGGTTAGGGTTAGAGTTTAGGGTTAGGGTTTAGGGTTTGGGTTTAGGGTTAGGGTATAGGGTTAGAGTATAGGGTTAGAGTTTAGGGTTAGGGTTAGGGTTAGGGTTAGATTTTAGGGTTAGGGTTTAGGGTTTGGGTTTAGGGTTAGGGTATAGGGTTAGAGTATAGGGTTAGAGTTTAGGGTTAGGTTAGGGTTAGAGTTTAGGGTTAGGGTTTAGGGTTTGGGTTTAGGGTTAGGGTATAGGGTTAGAGTTTAGGGTTAGGTTAGGGTTA
>NC_068996.1:51128487-51129420 GCF_001194135.2 Octopus bimaculoides | reverse complement strand
TTTTAGGGTTAGGGTTTAGGGTTTGGGTTTAGGGTTAGGGTATAGGGTTAGAGTATAGGGTTAGAGTTTAGGGTTAGGTTAGGGTTAGGGTTAGAGTTTAGGGTTAGGGTTTAGGTTTAGGGTTAGGGTTTAGGGTTAGGGTATAGGGTTAGAGTTTAGGGTTAGAGTTTAGGGTGAGGGTTTAGGGTTAGAGTTTAGGGTTTGGGTTTAGGGTTAGGGTTTAGAGTTTGGGTTTAGGGTTAGGGTTTAGGGTTAGGGTTTAGGGTTAGGGCTAGAGTTTAGGGTTAAGGTTTAGAGTTAGGGTTAGAGTTTAGGGTTAGGGTTTAGGGTTAGGGTTTAGGATTAGGGTCTAGGGTTAGGGTTTAGGGTTAGAGTTTAGGGCTAGGGTTAAAGTTTTATGGTTAGGATTAGGGTTAGGGTTAAATGGCTGAAAATGGGTGGTGCACGTATTCTTTATTTCTGTCCATCACTCTTGCACCAGAAGCTGACAATTTTAAATTTTAAAATTCAAAATCAAAGCATTTCTTTCCATTAGTAACATTACAATTACAATAAGAAGATTGCAGTCTATGATTTATTAAGTTCTCCTTCAGCAACGACTGTAGCAATATACATTCAATAATGTTATGCACTGAGGCGGCGAGCTGGCAGAAACGTTAGCGTGCCGGGCGAAATGCTTAGCGGCATTTCGTCTGCTGTTATGTTCTGAGTTCAAATTCTGCCGAGGTCAACTTTGCCTTTCATCCTTTCAGGGTCGATAAATAAAGTACCAGTTACGCACTGGGGTCGATGTAATCGACTTAATCACTTTGTCTGCCCTTGTTTGTCCCCTCTATGTTTAGTCTCTTGTGGGCAATAAAGAAATAAGAAACTTTAGCACGCCAAGCTAAATGCTTAGCAGCATTTTGTCTGTCTTTACTTTCTGAGTTCAAA
>NC_068996.1:51123293-51127395 GCF_001194135.2 Octopus bimaculoides | reverse complement strand
GAAGTAGAATGGACAAGATGCTCCTCTATTCTATCGCATTCACGTGGATGTTGTCGTCATCAAAACTATCGATCATCCGACAAAGATGACCCGCCACCACTGATGTCAAACATACTTAAAAGATTGCGTCATCTTCTAAGCATGCCGGCTGTAACAACTCTCTACTGCTGCTGCTGCTGGTGTTGCAGTAGCAGCATCAGTAGCAGAGTTGAATCAGCTTTAGCTGCTACTCTGCTACTCTTTATACTACAGTAGCAGAACAGCGCCGTAGCAGCAGCAGCAGCAGCGGAAGGAGAAGCTTTACTTTTTTGCATTACTTCTTTCCTACAACTATTTCAGTTTTCAATCATAATAAACAATATTTTCAAGTAAATTTAATATTCGTGTTCAAAGTCATATCAGAGGAAAATGAGTTGCCGCATGTATTTCATTTACTGTCTATTCCATCAGATTCATTAGAGAATACTTTTTCCCTCTTGTATTAGAGTTCTATACTTTTTATGAAGCATTGTCTGATACACATGAATGATTCTAAATTATTTTTTATAAAGCTAAATACAAGTCGATGGTTAGTAGCTTTACCTTGTGTTTCAATATTTCAGGGCTGGGAACCTTTCTTCAGGAAATCCTTGTAGAAATGATGTTGCGAGCTAACTTCTCTGTTCTGTAGTGTGGGTTAACCATCGACCGGCATTATTTCCTGTTTTGGTTTTATTTAAAAAATAATAAAAACATTTTTCTTACGTTTTTAATTATCCTTTATTCTTTTACTTGTTTCAGTCATTAGACTGCGGCCGTGTTGGGGCACCACCTTGAAGAATTTTTAGTCGAATGAATCGATCCTAGCACTTAATTTTTTGCTAAGCCTGGTACTTATTCTACTCGTCTCTTGCCGAACCGCTATGTTAGAGTGACATAAACACACCTACGCCGGTTGTCAAACAATGCTAAGTAGCAAAATATTCTCTCAAGGATAATTACTATTTCATCGTTAAAATTAACAATAAATTACATTTATTGTTGAATACATCCAGTACATTATTGAATATTCCCGCCCGTAGATTCATTTATTATTTCATATATTCGTTTTTGACAACTGTTAATTTATATTTTTTAATTTACATTCTTCATTAAGTGAATGAAAATAACATTCATTAATACAACAAATAACCATACTATTTCTCATGAAAATCCTTTCATTAATTATAATCATTATTGAATACTATACTGCGTATAGATGACATAGGGAATGTCTTCTTGTCAAACATGTACAAACGACTACGTTAGGTACAGGTTTGTCTTAAAATCGCTATAGCCTCAACCCGAAATAAATCAATGTACTGAACCCTTTAGTATTTATTGACAGCATGTCATAGCATATATAGATCAGAATTTGGCCCTTGTTCCTGTGAGTTTCCCGAGAAAGTGTCCAATGTGCTCATGCCTTTTAGATACCTTACGCCGAATCACGAGGCTTGTGATTTGTTGCTAATGTTGCTAGCTTACTTACGTCATAAGGTTATTTCCTAGTTTAATATCGTAAAAATAAAATTTGTGTAAAATCGCGTTAGACAAAATGCTTAGCAGCGTTACTTCCAACTCTACGTTCTTTGTTCAAATTCCACCGACATCAAACTTAGCCTTTCATCTTGAAATAGGTACCAGCTAAGTACTGAGGCCAATGGAATCGACTAGTCCCTCTACCTAAGGTAGAAAGAATTATTAGAAAAATTATTTACTACAATTTTTAACAACATTTTTAAATAGTTCATGTCTTCGCCAACTTATACACTAAAGACTAAAGAACAGGCTTTTTTGTCTCCCGAAGACTGTATGATGGAAATATCGGCATTGTATTTGCTTCTTATGGATCCTTTATCTCTATGAAGAAAGAAGTTTGGAATTTAAGGACATATTTTTGATAATATAATTTCTTTGAAGAAACGTTTTCCATTCTTTCGAGAGATGATAAAATAATAATACCAGTCATGTACTGAGGTCGATGGTCTCAATTAACCAACCCCATTTTCCTTACCAAAATTTGAAACACTTATGAAGGAGTTTGGTATCGTTTATAAGCAATGTTTCGGTATTAGTACATGGAGTCAATCATAAGTGAGTATATGTTTGACAGTTCAGTTTCGTCGAGCAGATGTAACACGATGTCACACACACTTACTCATGACGTCAAATACTTTTACCGAAAGATTGCCCGCTTCTGTAGTGCTTGGTTTTACCCATGACATAGAACTTAAAAATATTACTGTAAAGAAGAAGAAGAATCGCCTGCTGGGCTCGAACGCTGTGTCTGCTGTTAGCCATAAGGCTATGCTAACCACTTTTTGTAATTGTTTGGCAGGAGAATTTTTTTTTTTTTTGTGAGATTTCGTGTGTATTAGTGTTCATTAGGAAAGTTAATCCGAAATAATAGTAATTTAAGCATGGCCTGTTATCTATATACATGTGTGGGTTAATATACAGCGTAAGGCCCGGCGTATAGAAAACGAATATGAAAACAAAAAATCGTAGTCTATGCTGTTTGAAAGGTGTTTAAGATTTCATTAAAAGATATCCGTCAATTCAGAAAGATCCGATATCCATTTTCCTGAGAGGTGGGGGGAAGGGGAACGGATTTTCCGAAATTCTCTTCCTACCCCTTCGGAAAACATTTTCCCCAGAAATTTCTTTATAATCGTAATCTGTGCCATTTGAACGATATTTCTATAAGGTTTCACTAATATATATCCATTTTCCTTGAAATTATGAAGGAAAAATTGGATCCTGTAAATTTTCCGAAAGTCCTCTCCCCACCCAACCCCGTTCCTTTGTGCAAATTTTTGTTTACATATTCTTTTCTCTACACATTTTTTTTTACACCTTGTAGGTTCGTCTTTTTTGGTTTGTTTTCTTTTTTCTTGACCGGGTCTTACAATATATTCTTTTCTACTCTAGGCATAAGGCCCGAAATTTTGGGGGAGGGGGACCAGTCGATTAGACCGACCGAAGTACGCAATTAGTACTTAATTTATCGACCCCGAAAGGATGAAATACAAAATCGATCTCGGTGGAATTTGAACTCACAACGTCTTACACTATATATTAATCCATGTGTGTATATGTGTGCGCTTTACGACTTAAAAGCTGGTTCGCTTTCACCTATCCTAACTCAGAAACTCAAGTAATTCATTGAGTTTTAATATTTTACAGCAGAAAACAGAACTTAATGTAGATGTAAATTATCGAACTGCTTGAAAGTGGTGAATTTTAAGTATAAAATTTGAAACCGCGAACTCTTGTTTTGCCTTTCCATATCCCAAAGTTAGAAATCGAAGAATATTTTTTGACTTCATCGCAACCATTCAATTCGTTTCCAAGAGTTAATATACGTGTTTTTCTATATATAGAAGCATGACAGACGTAAGATAGTAGATGAAGTCCGTAAGTTCCTAAATATAGCAACATATCAGTAAACATAACCATGAAATGATAATAAACACGTGGTTATTATTGATTTCCTCGACCCACACTGTTCTCATTTGTAATTCGACAGCTGTTTTGATGACGTATCAACTTACTAACCAATCGAATTTCTCTACACTGCAGCATTGCAACTCAAAATCGATCATGCAGTTATTGACGTCAGCATTGAAAGTTTGAATATTTATGCTTCTTTTTCATTTCATTCGACCAATCGAGATTCCAGCACAGAAAGTTTTACTTTATTTCTATAGAGTTAACCTTCTTCTCCAATGTATTAGCAAATTTGGTTTTTATTGTCCACTCGCTGGAGGATCTGGCTTTACAGGAACTGACTGGTGAGCAGGAAGAATTAACATTAATATTGCAACGTAATCTGTACATATAAATTTGACATGGGCGATTCTTTCTTGTCTTGGGATTCACGGTCAAACGGCTGGGTGGAATTGCGCGAAAAATTACACAGATGTGTAGAATGATCCGGTGGTGATGCTGGGCTTTGTATTTTTTTTCATAGCTCCCATAATACTATTGTGTTTATGAATGAGAAAGGAAGGGGGTGATAGATGAATAAGGAAGGAAGGGGGTGATGTCATACTTGGTAGTGGGATGATGAATATTGTAT
>NC_068996.1:51120361-51123283 GCF_001194135.2 Octopus bimaculoides | reverse complement strand
AGGGGGTGATGTCATACTTGGTAGTGGGATGATGAATATTGTATGCTGAAAAAAATAAATCAAACAGTGTTTCAACTCTGTGTGAATATATGTGTATGTAAAAGGAGGTATGTGAATGTGTGTGTGTGCGTGCGCGCGCACAATGGAAGTGGGATGGTTCATCTTTGTCTGCTAAGTATTTGGGTTTATTTTTTGATTTGGTCGAATCTTGTTTTTTTTTGTTTTTTGTTTTTTTGTTATGTCAGTTATTTTTAGCGTTTTGAGAGAAAAAAGTAATTCTAAAATTGTTTTTTAACATAAGCATGCCCAAACAAGTCGAATACTTACTCAGAACAGACTTTACAACCACATCATCCAAACCGACCGGGTGAAACCAGGCTTCGCTGCTAGTATATATATATATATATATATATATATATATATATATATATATATACTGGTGAAGCTTGTTGACAAACAACAGGTAGAGTTGGTAACTCACAGAAACTTTTCTCCTTTTGTTTTTTGATTTCCGTTTTAAATAACAAATTGCGATTCTGAGAAAAAAGAAAAAAGAGACGAAACGCGGAAATTGAATGCTTTGAATCTTGTTTCTCCTAACTCGAACCAGAAATTCTAGATCCTTAAACTCTAAATCTGAACTTTAAAGCCTAATCCTAGAATACAAACATCTAATCGCTGACCATAACACCTACTCTCTTTACGTTTTAAAGTCATAAATCTTTAATACTAAATTCAGAACAACGAAAAAAATATTTTAAGAGAAATATTCAAAAATGAAAATGTTACAGCTGGTTACGTGCTCCCGAACGAAGAAGGGGGGAAATGGTAAAATAAATGAATAAATCGAAATTTTGAAATAAATTTCATTTGCAGAATATCGTAAGCACTATCTATCATTCCACCCGTTCATGTTCTCCATCCACAATTTCCGGAAGGGTCGTGGGAATAGAGTCCTCTTCCATAGGGCCCTATCAGTAGCAATAATCATTACACTTTCCGACTGGATTTCCGAAAGAGTAACCAACTGAAATCTATGAAAATTATCCAGCCATCTCATTTGTGGTATACCCCTAGATCTCTTGATGGATGGCTTGGCTTGAAGAATCCACTTTCCAATTCTTTCCTACAACATTCTAATCACATGTTCATAGTACCTGAGCTGTGACATCTCAATGTGGAGAAGTCGTAATTTGACCTGGAGAGATTCCCTGATCTCTTACCTACACATTCTATCGATTAACATCACTCCAGGGATCCTTCCACTTCAGAGGAACTCCATTTCAGTCGCTTGTATTTATGATTGTACTCTTTCAGCCCTTACCCAACTTTCAGGACCTTAGGTGAGAAAGGGCAGGAAAACCGAGTAGAAATTAGCGAGTTCGGCTTTTTTACTAACCTCTCCTCTTTTTACTAACTTCTCCGCTCGATTAGAGGATCAAATGCTGGAGCTGGGGCGTTACTTTGCCAGTACCAGCAATTCTAGCATCTAATTCGGTCTCCTACTTCCCATCATTCCTAAATTCGGCCTGAGATGTTAAAAGCCTTAGAAGATTGACACATCTATGTCAGATGGCTCGAACCTCTGGAAAGACTCCAGAGAAATGGTAATCTAAAGTGATAATCCCAGTTTTAAAATGAGATACAAGAGCGAGTATTCTAATTATAAAACAAAAACTCCTTGATGATTTTCCTGGTGTCAGGAAAAAGATGGAGAGAAATAAATTGTCTTCCCCAAGTTAGCTAAGGAGTAGCGTGACTTCCGTCCTGGATGCATCAAGACCGACCAGATGTTCACTCTACGGTAGGTTTCCGAGAAATCTTGGAAATAGAGTGAAGAGTTGTACGCTTGCTTTAGACCGCGAATAAACATATGACCACGGGCCGCAGAGGGTTTTGCAGGAGTTTGAGAGTTATGGACAACTTGTGGTTGCTTTAAAGTCTCTATCCGAATGCTTAGATAAATGGTGTCGAAACCTTTCGATGTGAGTGTTGGACTTCGGCAGGTGTGCATATTATCACCTCTCTATTTGATAATTGTGATCTGAACTGAAATGCGCAGCCGTTGTAGAAATGATATCACAGTCAATGTTTGGAGAATCATGGTTCTGTGATAATTTAGTTGAATTTTGGTATTACCTAAACAATAATCACCCCCAGAATGTACACTTAAAGAATAGTTCCAGCTCAAGAATCGCTGAGAAATTTGAAGACAGAGCACGAATAACAATAGATCGGTTTTGAAAATTAGCTGCAATAATTATATTTTGTAGGCATTATCGGTCGTACATACGTAGTCAATGTGTTTTGTTTATTCCCCAAATTTGCTGCGAGATAGCGTCCTGGGAAAGCTATCAACACAACGCCGAGTGTTAAAGAACACCTGAATGTTGCAGACGAGGCGAGACAATTCGGAACCAACGAGAATAGTAGTTAACGATATTTCACCGTTATTATGGATTATCAACACCATCTATTCGGATCAGGCGAAATATCAATATCTAGCATTCTGGGTGATTCCGAGGTGAATTCTTTTGCCTAGTCTGTGACATTCAAAGGTTCTTTAACACTTGGCATCGTGCAGGGAGTTTTCCCTGCGCGCTATCTCGCACCAAAATTGGCTGATAAGCAAAACACATACACTTTGTATTTGTGACTGATAATGTTTGCATTATTAGAGCTGCTTTTAATTCGTAATTTAATTTATACAGGCGCAGGCATGGCTGTGTGGTAAGAAGCTTGCTTACCAACCACATATTTCTGGGTTCAGTCTCGCTGCGTGGCACCTTGGGCAAGTGTCTTCTGCTATAGCCTCGGGCCGACCGAAACCATGCGAGTGGATTTGGTAAAGGGAAACTGAAAGAAGCCCGTCGTATATATGTATGAGTATGTATATATATATATATATATATATATATATAT
>NC_068996.1:51117196-51119071 GCF_001194135.2 Octopus bimaculoides | reverse complement strand
TATATATATATATATATATATATATATATATATATATATATATTTGTATGTATATATATATATTTGTATGTATGTATGTAAGTGCGTATGTATGTATGTGTGCGTGTATGTGTGTATGAATGTGTGTATGTATATGTATGTATGTGTATGTATGTGTGTATGTATGTACGTACGTACGCATATATATATATGTATGTATGTATCTATCTCTCTCTCTTTCATTCTTCGTCCTGTGTATGACTTTAGACTGCATTCGTTAGTGAGTTCCAGTGTTTTGAGGAGTTTCCAACCAATTCGTGATTATTGTTCCTATGTCTTTTCTGACCCAGAGCAGTAAACATTTGGCAGGGTCCCAGTTATGGGTTAATTAGCATATTAACGCTTGTTTATCTATGCACGAGAAGACTTGGTCTGGTGGACTCTGCAGAAGAAACCTTTATGGCTCAACGGAGAGGAAGGCAGATGCAATTATGCATCATGGAGTGCAGAAAACAAAATGGTCCAAGCAAGACATGTTGGTCATTCAACCACGACACATCCCATCAAATTACAAACTACTTATGTTTAACCAAATAAGAACCTAACAAATTGATTATGAAGTTTACAGGTCCCAGACTTACCAAACTGAATTTAAAAAATAGTAACAACAGCAAAGAATTGGCCATCCGAGTATATCTAACAAATTTAGATCAATTCCATGTTAAGAAAACTCATATCACGAATGCATTTGAGAAAAGAGTCTGTGATGTTGCCGTAAGATGCAAAACTGATCGTGTCCGTAACTCAGTTTTACTACCAGTTCTAAGAGCCTTGTTTTATTTCTCTCTATGCTCTATGGGAAACTCATTAACCTCACAACTTCCCACTGACATCACAACTTGTTCTTTCAATGAATATTTCATTCTTAATGGAAGTGTCAAATACTTCGTTCCTCCATTTAAACGAGTCTTGCAGCTATCACTGGTATATATATATATATATATATATATGTGTGTGTGTGTGTGTGTGTGTGTGTGTGTGTGTGTGTGTGTGTGTGTGTGTGTGTGTGTGTGTGTGTGTGTGTGTGTGTGTGTGTGTGTGTGTGTGTGTGTGTGTAAGAACGACCGTGCGAACCAAAGGAGAAATGGTGACGAATGGAAAACAGGCTCCTTTTTTAAACGCGTCACACGGTCGACACAAAATATATGAGATATGTTATAATACTATAACATAGAGAACTAAGAAGTGTGCCAGCAAGGAAACAGATAGAAACGCAACCGATAAAGATGAATAGCAGTAAAATTTATTGTAGCATTAAACTGTATGTCTGTGTGTGAGTGTGAATGCGACATATTAAAACACATTATAAGACAGGCCGTCATGTAAACAAAAGAGTGTGTATACAAATACATGTATGTGAATGTATGAGATACAAAGCATAGAAAGATTCTGTAACACAGGATAATAAGATACCAGTTCTGTTAATGTACACTGTAGATTTGTAGGTCTGTATATAAGAGGTTATGGTTAAGGTAGAGCCAAGTCACTTGTCGTGATGTTGAGGCTTCGATGCCGGGCCGGATTCTTGATACAGATGTTCTTCGCAGGTTGAGTTCTGGCTGTTAATTTCGTGGTGAGCAAATCACACAAACAGGGTTGAGAAGCTGCGGTGGCTGTTCGGTAGCTTGTGTACGTAGAGTTGAGTTGACGCTGGGAAAGTTGAACGATGCTGTTGATGTCGTCGCTGGAACTGGCTGGTTGTGTTACGTGTGTGGTCAACGACCAGATCTGTGAGGATCTGAGCCGCGACAAATTGGCGCGGATAATTTAGGTTATTTATAGATACAGATAGGCTCCAGAGAACATCAGAAAAACACTCTCTCATGTGACCTTATT
>NC_068996.1:51102963-51115673 GCF_001194135.2 Octopus bimaculoides | reverse complement strand
ACACACACACACACACACACATATATATATAAGGATTTCGTAATGAGATAAAAAAAACCAAGGCTGTGTAACATATATATTATACACACATACAAATATAGGGTAGAGGTTGACTCACAAACAAAATCCTTAGTACTATCCTTGCGATGTAGCAATGGTTTATTTCTCTCTTTTTCTCTCTTTCTCCCTCTCTCTCTCACACACGCACACACACACGCACACACACACACACACTCACACACTCACACACACGCACACGCAACGTATGTGTCGGTGGCTGCTCAGGACGCGTGATGCAAGCAGAGATTAACATTGAATAACTAGTTTATTTATTTACGTATTTACTTATTTATTATTTATTTACTTATTTATTTATTTATTCAATCAACCAAATTGTGATGGAAATGGAAGAAAGTAAGAAGCAAGTAAAAATGACATGTAGACACGGTCACGCGCGTCGTTTATGTACATCAGACACAAACAGCAAAAAAAAAAAAAAACAGAAAAAAGAAATCGCTAATTCCTGATGATATTCAATAGAACGAAGATAGTAAAGGTAAACAAGATAATTCTTATATTAGTATTTGGCAACATTGTGAAACGTATGAGTAATGTTCAGCACCAGATGATGATGATGATGATGGTGATGATGATGATGATAATGATGGTAATGGTGATGGTGGTGGTGATGGTGATGATGATGGTGATGATGATGATGATGATGATGATGATGATGATGATAGTAAAAAGCTGTGTATGTATTCAAAAGCCGCCAGCAAAAAATCAACCATTCGTTATTCATGGATGACCTCAAACTTTATGGTAAAGATGAACCCCAAGTCAGCTCCCTCGTTGATACGGTGTATACCTTCAGTGCTGATATCAGAACGGTGTTCAGACTGAGAAAGTGTGGTGTGTTAGTATTGAAGAGAGGTAAAGTCAAATGTATGGACAGGTTATCGATACCGTCGGGGAAAGTTTTGAAGCTGATAGAAGAGGCAGGCTATAAGTACTTGGGGATTTTGGAAATGGATAAATTGATGGAGAAAGAAATGACAGAAAAATTTAAGGTGGAGTACTTGCGCAGACTGAAACTGATCCTTAAGTCGAAATTAAACGGACGGAATAAGATCGAAGCTATCAACATCTGGGCGGTTTCACTCCTTAGATATGGAGCGGGGATAATCACATGGACAGTAGACGAACTAAACAGCTTAGCCAGAAAGACGAGGAAGTTGCTGAGTAGATATGGGTCACTCCACCCAAAAAGTGACACAGACAAACTGTATGTACGAAGAAAAAAGAGGGGGAAGAGGACTTATTGGATGCGAACACAGCATTAGAGCAGAAGAAAACAACATAGCATGGTATGTAAAAAATGCCACAGAACCGCTATTATTCTGGCTTAAAATCAGAAACAGAAGGGTTTATCATAGCAGCTCAAGATCAATGCCTACCTACAAAGAACTACCAGGCCAACATATTAAAGAACGGCAGCTCCCCAATATGTTGTGTATGTCAACAACAAAATGAAACCATTGATCATGTCGTCTCCATCTGCAGTTTTCTTGTGCCTATAGAGTATCTCAACAGGCATGATAGAGCTGCACAATATATTCACTGGGTAATTTGCAAAAACCTGGACCTGCCCCATGATAAAAACTGGTGGGAACACAAACCACCCCCAGTGCTTGAAAATGATCACATCTCACTCCTCTGGAACTTCACCATTCAAACTGACAGAAAGATAGATGCAAATAAGCCAGACATCATACTGAAAGACTTCAGACAAAAATCATGTCTCCTCATTGATATGACTGTCCCAATCGATATAAACGTATCTGTCAAGACCTACCAAAAACTGAGCAAATATAAAGATCTTGAAATAGAAATTAGCAAAATGTGGAACCTGAAGACTAAAACAATACTTGTTGTCATATGTGCCCTCGAAATGATAGCAAAAGGGGCTGATTACTACCTAGCACAGAAACCAGGAAACCCCAAAATGGCAGAAATTCAAAAGATAGTGCTCATGGGAACTGCCCATATCCTACGTAAAATACTGTCTATGTGATCTCAAATTTTAAAGCAAACACATAATTTTCTTACGTTTTCTTAAACATTCTGTATAACAATACAATGTACAAAACCAAATATATGGCACCCTAGGCATAACACCTACATGAACTTCTAACTTGTTGTCTCTTGAGGTTTCTGGGTGAGACTTGGATCCAACTTGTACAGATGCAAAGCAAAAAGTCAAACATATAATGATGATGATGATGATGATAATAATAATAAGAATAATAATGATAATAATAATAATGATAATAATAACAACAATAATAATAATAATAATAATAATAATAATAATAATAATAATAATAATAATAATAATAATAATAATTCCTTTCTATTATAGGCAAAAGGCCTGAAATTTGTGGGGAGGAGTATAGTCGATCACATTGACTCCAGTATTTGACTGGTACTTAATTCACCGATCCCGAAAGAATGAAAGAGAAAGTCGACCTCGGCGGAATTTGAACTCAGAACATGAAGATAGACGAAATATTGCTAATGCATTTTACCGGGCGAAGGATGAGGGGACAATACAAAGACATACATAAAGTGTAGGGGTTTTATATATAATGAAATGATTAAAAGAAAAAAAACACAGAAAAGTATACACGGTATACATTAAAGGAAGGGAAGTATACATAGTATATGATAGTAAGGCTGGGGGAGAAGATATTGATAGGGTCCTTCCGATCCAGGAGGACCTCTAGGGATAATTGAATAACCCCATCATCCAAGATTTCCTTGAATACCAAGGGCATGTCCCTCTCCAACTCCTTTCCTTCGATTCACCCGTCTACACATAGAGCGGTATCACCCACTCTTGCCAGTGTCACAACTTTCACCCACCTTTTTATAAATTCACCCGAGGACAGCTTCTCCCTCTCCACCTTTACTTTCCATTTCAAGTGAAACTTGAAGAAATCAATGAGAATTCTATCAAAGAGGAATGTCTCTGTCCCCGTTCCTTACAGACTTGTCTTGCAGACAACCTCTTTCGCCACAGCCAACAGGCAAAGGAAAACTGCCTTGCCTGCTCGACTAAAGGAAGCCAGCGGGGCAATCGACTCTACGGACTCGATCGACAGATGGATCTTTTCTCCCACGCATGATAGCAGCCGATCGACATAACTCCACAATTTAGCAAAACTCAGACACTGAACGAATGCATGCAGAACGGTTTCATTGCTCTGCACGCACCTCGGACAAGCTTGTCTAACAGGACATCCGTATCTGTAGAGTTTATCTCGAACCGGTAGCGCTGCCAGGTCAAAAGCATCTGGAAATTAACCATAGTAGTCCCCGACCGGAAAGTCCTCCGGAACAGACTAGTTTTTATTGACGCCCAGGATCTCCATGAGGATGTCGTCGCACTTCCTCGCTACTAATCCTCTCTATATAATTAAACTGGAACATCCACCGATCCTATTTCTTTTTTTTTTTTAACCATTCCCACATTTTATGTCTGTCTTTGTATTGTCCCCTTCCGTCCTGGTGGCAAATAAAAGAAATTATTATTATTATTGTTGTTGTTATTACTTAAGACATCACACCGTATCCACTATTATTATCATTATTATTTCTCTTTATCACGGGTTTTGTTGGAACTCCTGGGGTCTTGCATGCATAGCGGGCTTACTACCTGCAGCCTACGGTGCCATGCTATCCATTCTTTTCGGCTATCTAATACTTTCCTGATTATTCTGGCCGTGCCAAGAGAGCAAACCTTATGCTATACTTCTACTTGGCACACTATTCCAATTTCCTTTACATTCTCCTTGATGCCTTCTGATACTGTTCCCAAGAACCCAACAGTAATTGGCACTATCTTCACTTTCTTCATTTTCCATATCTGGGCTAATCCGTACTTAAGAGCGTTGTATCTATCTTTTCGCCTTCTTACTTACTATTCGTGGGACAAAAGGGCATGCAATACCAATTATATAGCACATGTGGTGCACCTGGTCCACCACCACTAGGTCTGGTCTGTTATGCTCTCGCACTTGATCTGTTTGAATTGGGAAATCTCACGGGATTTTGCTAGTCTCCAACTCTGCCACTCTCTACAGTTTGTGCTCATACCACATCTTGCCTCTTTCTAGCCTCCACTTTTTGCACAGTTTCCAATGTAACACTTTCGCTACCTTATCATGTCACCACAACTTGTAGTGGTTTGGGGCGAGTCTAGGGCATTCGGTCGTGATATGGGCAATGGTTTCATTTACTCTATCGCAGATGCGGCACAGCGGAAACACTTGCTCATTCCTAAGGTTGACCTTCCAGTTCGTGGCCAAAGCTTGGTCTTGATTCGCCAGTATAGTGCTCTCGGTCTCTTTTTGTAGCGTTTATTATTATTATTATTATTATTATTATTATTATTATTATTATTATTATTATTATTATTATTATTATTAGGTGGATAAGAATTGGGAAGAGGTGACCAACAGGGTGGCCTGCTTTACTCAGAAATGAGCAGAGAGGACGTTGTCCCTGAAAGGTGGGGCAGAGGTGGCAAGTGCCTACATCACCTCGGTCATCATTTATCGTCTAACCGTTGTGCCTTTCCCCAGTTACTGCTTGATTAGATTGGAGCGTATCCTGTTTATTTTCTTGTAGAACGGACGCGTTCCAATGGTCCGGCGAGCAGTCTGCCGCCGACTCACTCTACGTGACGGCTTAGGCATGCCATGGCTTTTGATGTGCAGAAACGCACTCAGGTTGCGTCACCTTCAACGATTTGTAGAAGGTGGATGTGTGTAGGCTCCGTTTGTGAGACACGCCTTTCTGCAGCTCGTCTTCTTGACGGAGCTGCAGTCCGATGTAAAGGACAGGTCGAGACTGGGCACCTGGCACTTAGAATGTCATCAGGCGCTCACTGTCCTTCACAAATCGGACAGAAGGATCGGTAGATGTTCCACTTTAGCTATATACCGAGGATTAGTAGCGAGTAAGTGCGACGGTATCCTCGGGGAGCTCTAGACGTCGACGAAGACAAACAGTCGGGGTCCTTTATGGGTAATTTCCAGATGTCTTTGGCCTGGCTGCGCTATCGGGGTAGTGGCGGGGTGGGGCACTACCGGTTTCAGATAAACTCTGTAGGCACAGATGTGCTGTCAGATGGACTTGTCCGAGGTGCTCGCAGAGTGACGCTGCAATGCACTCGTCCAGTGTTCGGACATTGCTGACTTGTGGAGTTATGTCGAACAGCTGCTGTTGCGTGTGGGACGGGTCCATCTGTCAGCCGAGTCCATAATGGTGATTGCCTTCCTTTAATCGGGCAGGTAAGGTAGTTTACATTTGTCTGGCGGCTGTTGCAAAACAGGTTATCTGGTAGACGAGGCTGAAAGGAATGAGGACAGAAAACATTCCTCTTTGGTAAAGCCCTCATCGAATTTCTCAAGTTTCACTTGAAAAGGAAAATGAGTGGAGAAGGAGGTGTTGTCCTCGAGTGAATTTATGAAAAGGAGGGGGGGGGCGTTAAGTTGCAAAAATGACAAGGGTGGATGGTACCACTTTCAGTGTAGACCTGTGAGTCGGAAGAAAGAAGTCTGGGAGGGCTCTCGTCCTTGGTACTCAGAGTGATCTTGGATGGTGAGGGTTCATTTATTATCCTTACAAGTCCTCCTGTATCAGGGGGAATTCTAAGGATCACTTTTTTCTAGTGTTATATACTATGTATACTTCCCTTCTTCTAATGAATACATCTATTCTTTTTATTTTATCATTCCATTATTTGTAAACCCACACACTTTATATGTCTCTGCTTTGTCACCCTCATCCTTCGTCCTGGTGGTAAATAAAAGAAATCATTCTTCTTCTTCTTCTTCTTCTTCTTCTTCTTCTTCTTCTTCTTCTTCTTCTTCTTCTTCTTCTTATTATTATTATTATTATTATTATTATTATTATTATTATTATTATTATTATTATTATTATTATTATTAAAAACTGATGATGTCATTCCATCAACGTATGGACGCTGGTTACTCTCGTTCATAGTTTACGTTTAGATTTCTGAAATTTTGAATTTTTAATCACCTATTTGAATTCAAATTCGTTTGTTTATTTACCTTTGTCGTAATTTGAATTTAACATATGAGAGCGTCTCATAAAGCGAGATTTATATATCTTAATTTGCAAAGGAATTTGTAGTGGGTAGTTTAGCTTAATCGGTCAAAGCATCGTGACATGTAATCACGGGGATGTGAGTTCGTGTCCACAGCTAGCCACCTACACTTTTCTCTGCAAAATAGGTGTAGTTTATCCTGTTCAGGCTATATCATTAGCATTATCCTGCGATTGAGAATTTAAAATCACTTCTAACTTTCTAAGACATCTCAACGCTTCTAAAAGCAAACTTCGTTTGTTTATTTACGTTTGTCTTAATTTGAATTTAATATTATTATTATTATCATTATTATTATTGTTGTTGCTGTTGTTGTTATTATTATCATCATTATTATAAAGAGCCGCGTCTTTTACCAGACATTCATGCAGCAGATGAAAAAAAAAATGTCTGCCGTTCATACTATAAAGGTTTATGAAATAGCATAACTATTTCACTCCCAGGAGAAAATATTTTGCCTTTCGCTGGAAGTATTTATTTCATTAACGAAATTTCGTTTAAACTAAATATAAAAAACAAAAAAATTATGCAAACTGATTATCTCTAACTTAGCTAGAAGTTTAGAGAAATACTAAAGAGCCGTATGTTAAAACTCTTGGATTGTCTTTAATTGAATGTTTAGAGTTCAGTAACCTTTGAAGATCACGAATACCAATACTTTCCGAAGTTTTGGATCTAATTGGAAGTATATAATGGTTATAAGAACTAGTTGACTGAATCGGTTATTCAGTCCCCTGAATTACAAATTGCATTATTGTTTTTATGTCTAGCAGCCAAACTCACTTCACGTTGGAATAATCAATAAATCTTTATTCTTATTTTTATTACCTGATAAAATCAGACTTTATTTCTATTGTTATCATTTTTATTATTATATTGATTGCGATGGCTGTTGGTTACCTGGTACATTTGATGACAATGTCTACATATATACTGGAGAAATCATTTGCAGAAGTTTATTGTGAGGTATAGAATGCAAATGGCGACTAAATCAGAAAAACATGGCGTAATTTGACTGAAATTTCTTAAGAAAATGTTTCAGAAAATTTCATTGACGAATAACCGCTCGATTTTAAAATAGAATTTTTTTTTTTTAATATTCGAAGAAATCCCGTTCGTTCGTGTACTTACCATATCTCTTTCTCTGCCTTAAATTTTTAGGTTCATGCAAACACCTAGATCTCTACGTGTTCTTTCTTAGAAACATCCATCCGTCCGTCCGTCCGTCCGTCCATCCATCCATCCATTCATCCATCTAACCGTCCGTCTTCTCCCGTGGAGGTAGGATCCTCAGGCATCTCCTCCATGAGATCCTATCAAAAGCTGCCATCATCAAATTTTCCGGTTGTATTCCCAAGTATGACCAATTGAGTCTATGGATATTATCCAACCATCTCATTCTTGGTCTATTGCTAGGTCTCCTGCAGGATGGCTTAGCTTAAAGAATCCGTCTTGCAATTCTGTCCAGTAATATTCTAATCAAAACGAGAATCCCCTTCGATCATGAATGACCATGGGATTGCATCTAGAAAGTTCCCCTCCGAGGCACAAGCCCGGGCAAGGTTGTTAATGGAAGACCATCAGTCACCCATGCACACCAGCCTCCCACTCTCCATGCTACTGATGTTATCCAAGGGAAAGGCAAAGACTGATACAGCTTGGCACCAATGACATTGCAACTCATTTCTACAGCTGAGTGAACTGGAGCAACGAGAAATAAAGTGTCTTGCTCAAGAACACAACACACAGCCTGATTCGGGAATCGAACTCATTATCTTATGATTGTGATCACATGTCCGTAATACAGGGTTTTCTGTGTAGGGAGGCCACAGCTCCAGTATTACTATGTATGATACTGGAAAAAGATACATTGTACATTGAAGACAATAAAAAAGTAATTAAATTAGAGAAAGAACATAAAATAACCATAATAAAATATATAATACTTTTCTTTTTGAATTAGAATTTGTTGAACCTGGAAGAATGAACAGTGTACCATGACCTTTATGAGCTCTCCTAGACTGATGTAATTGTGGGGGAAATTCCGAGGGCTGACGTTCTAAGAAGGGACGATTGGACACAGGAATTAATACGAGGCTACTGGGGGATACAGAACACAAGAGGAGGAGAGGTGAGTATGGCAGGAATTCCTGAGTAAAGGAGGGATTATGCTCCAAAGGGCAGACACCATTATAATAGCAGTAAAATAATTAAAAGGCAGTGTGATGAGATAATGCATCCTTGGGCCAGAAGTTGGAGGATGTTTGCGTGTGGGAGACTTTATATTAATCAGTCGAGTGGACTTTTTCCGGATGTGGTCTAGGATGTTTGTGTGTGGAGCTGTAGTCTCGTCTCAGATGTAAAATCAATATTCCATAGTGGCCTCATCTGAACTTTGTAGAGTGTCAACAATCGTTGGGAATTCTATTATCTTCTGACTATGAAGATGTTGCGGTGAAATCCTGACACCCCTGTGGGATAGCAAGTGAACCGTCCTAAACCTTATAAAGGCGCAGCCGCATTGACAGTGCAGGGTACAGTGTGGTGTTTTTCTGTTCGGTTAAATCATATTTGATCCCTGTTAGACGTAAGTCGCATTGTTAATTATTTGTTGAAGGTCTCCCGTAAGGGTGAACTTATGATTTAATTTGTAGAATTGTTGAAAATGTTGCTGTTTTTTTAAATTACTGTTGCCTACGGGTGTGTGATTTTGTATTTGTTTACTTCCCCATTTATGGGTGAAGTGGAGAAGAAAAGGAAGGATGGAGTACGAACCAGTTCCAGCACATGCCAGGGGTTATGCGTCAGCAACTGGAAAAGGTTTAACTACTGATGCGTTAGAAGTTCGGGAAGTGAAGATTGAGCCAAAGAAGCTGAAAGAGTACAACAGGTTAATTGAGAAGGAAGGAACCAGTTTAAGGCTGACCACGCCGGAAGATTTAACAGCAGGTTGATAGTCAAAATTTGAAAATCGTAAGGCCTATGGGATTCTGGGCATTTCAAGAGCTTGCAGAAGAAAAGCCATAAAGAATAACGTAAAGGCTACCAAGAAGGCCTCTAGATGGCTCAGACTGAAAAGAGGTGGATGCTGGGATTAGTTGAATGCTACTTGCTACGATAGATTTGGAAACTTTTTAATTATGTGAAAATTTTCAAATTTGGTTTATTGATGTAATCTTTCACGCTGAATCCCAATTTGGGATTTATTTTTTCCAGAAAAAAAAAAAATTAGAAAAATGTTACAGAGGCTCAAAATTTCATCATTTTTAGCTAGTCAAAAACAAGAATCAGAAGCCGACATTTTCTGCGTGAATATTGTCTGTCACAAAATGATGGTAAAAGTGTCATAGTCAAGCTATATAGCGTCCTTGTTACAATGAAAACGGGACAGACTACAGATTTGTTTGTTTCTATGGAAACAGACACTAATGTGAGATTTACAGTCATATCGTATAATGGGAACTTTCGATTGGCTAAAATTATCCGAAATTTGAAAACTTTAAAAGCTATTAACTGGATCTTTTTTAAAACGGGGGCCACATTTTTCATTAATGTTTTACGTAGTGTTTTTGGTACGGAAAGACTTTCAAACTTCGTATACTTATCTATTTCGTGTTATAGAACAGAAAAATATTTTTGTATTCGAATTTATTTCATGTAAAAAATTGTCTTATTTCGATAATTTCAACCAATCACTGACAAGTATTCAGTTGTTTATATTTACTCCTTTAGCTGATTAAGCGGTGTAAAGCGTATTTAATTTCCATAGCTTCGTTTTGCTTTTTTCTTTTTAAATTTGCTGTTTTACCCTAACCCTAACCCTATCACCGATAGAATTGTTTCAGAATCGTTTGTTTATGTAGTCGGCACTTAATGTATATCGGCTGAATGGACGTCAGTGATTGGTTGAAATTACAGAAATACGACAACTTTAACATGGAATAACTTAGGGATTTCTTTTTTTTTTTAAAGAAGACTAAGAGAAAAAGATGTTTTATATGACACATTCTACCAGTGTTCCAAGTTTCAAAGTGTTTCGTTAATGAAAAATGTGGCCCCCGTTTTAAAAAAGATCCTATTAACTTTTTATTTATTAATTTATAATAAAAAAATGAATTTCATTTTCTTAATTAGCATACGAAACTAAATCGGTGTAACTCTAATTTGAAAACAATTGGGACAAAATTGAAGAAAGTACGAAATCTGTGACAGCAACTAAAAAGATCTGATGGTATATGTTGTATGATCAAACTTGAAGCACCCGTCTTGTAGATGTATGTATATTGAATTACAGACTGTAAGAATAAAAAGTTAAAATCGTAAATCGTTATTTCATTTACTTGTGGTAGATGTCAGATTAGGTTAATTCCACGAAGGCCGAGATACAACTAGATACTGTTATTGAACATGGCATAAATATTAGCCGATACTCAAGAGGGTGAGTGTCGTGGATTTGAGTTACAGTCCAACGATCATTTGAGAGTGAGTGTCGTGGATTTGAGTGACAGTCCAACGATCATTTGAGAGTTTTCCGAAAATCAGAGTTTTTATAACTGCTCATACACGAATTCTAGAACCGTACTTCGTGAAATATTTCTTTAATGAAAGTTCAGAATTTGTATATGGGCAGTAATTTCCAACCAATGAGAAATCAATAATTTCTCCTGTTCGGACAAACGAACCTACGTTCTCTCTCCGCCTCTTATGAGTTTGCTACACTGCTAGCTTGGCATAATAATTTAATTCGAGCTATGATGCTCCATTAGTTTTTGTCACCCAATTGTAGAAATTTGAGATAGTGCTGAGTTGAGAGTAAGTGGGTCATAACGGTTATCAACAGGTTTAGCAGCTGCAGCAAGGTTAGGAGATACCGGCTCGGAGAATGAGTCGAATCTTTGTTGTATAGTTTTGCTAATGCTATTAAGTATTTAAGATGTTAATATTATAGAACAACAGCTTCCGTTGACAAGTCAATGTATAAAATAATGTTCTCAGGGGATCGTCATACACAGAGAGTTGGACTTCTTGGGTTATGTTTTCGTTATACATTTGACACACACACGCATGTACCAAAAACGAAACTTTTATTTTTTGTGATCAACATTTTATGACCGGTTGATAAGTTATCTTTCGAAGTGTTTCATTTTTACATTCCAAATACTAATCCTTGTGCTCTATCTAAAAAAACACTGACTTTAAATTGTGAATTTTAAAAAATTTTCGTGTTTGTGAAGGATATTTTGAAATTTCTTGTTGAAAA
The DNA here is from genome assembly GCF_001194135.2 of Octopus bimaculoides. NCBI lineage: Eukaryota > Metazoa > Mollusca > Cephalopoda > Octopoda > Octopodidae > Octopus > Octopus bimaculoides. Next base: position 51,104,214 of record NC_068996.1, on the reverse strand, counting down.
TACTTGATTTGATCCTCAACATTTTAATACAACAACACCACGCCGTGAAATTTAAGGAGTGTAGGGAAAATGCTTTGCAGTACTTAGTTACAGTTCTTTACATTATGAATACTGTTCATTGGAGAAAACTGGCCTACCATTCTCATTAAAACACGACTCTTTTTCTTGTTAGCTGTATTGCGCACCACCTACCTCTAGGCAATGCCGTCTTTAGGTATGAGGCACAAAGGACAGTAACGCGGGCGTATAGGTGTGTGGGGGAGAAACTCACGGATCTAGGGACCCAGTTGTGGGTCTATGTATGTTGTCAGTAAATAAATACTATAGGGCCCTGTGAACCCTTTCATTATCATTACTCCAAGGTCCGTTCTGACTCTGAGCGGTAGGACCTGTCAAAGTCCCTTCGATGGATTATTAAGGGGTAGACGAGGCTCCTGTTAATTTTGACAAAGCTGTGGGGAAGGCAGCTCTTCTAGGAAAAAGGTACTCTGACATAAAACTTTCACTCAAAATAGTACCAGTCGTCTTCCAATGCTTGTCACTGGAATCTATTATGGCGACCGAGAGAGGAGCAAAAGTGTTGTACAAGCTTTTTTGTCATTTAAATCCAATGGTGTATACATGTCTCACTATCATTTCATTTCTTGGTCTGTTTTGTAAAGTCCTGTGGTGATGGATGTGTAGTGATGCGTGCAGAAAGTCACATCTGCACACAAGCAAGGATGAAAGTAAATCAGAACAATCCGGCAGAATGTGAGACGGCTACCATCTGACGAAATGAGGCAAACATCATTCCATAAACATATGTACCCCTAACATTTATGCGCAAGTGACAACATGTGGCAAAAGTCTACCTTTGAATTACGTATATAATCCACTCGACGTGCGTGTACACAGTTTTACTCTACCCAATTTCACTCCCAAGGTAGGGGTCAACCCGAGGTTATGGTAAAAATATATTTGTCCAAGGTGCTCCACAGTGGGATTGGGCCTGAGACCGCATGGTTTCAAAGTGAATTTTGCCACATTGTCATGTCTACGCCCACATACTTAGACACACATGTGCATCATACACACAAGCATGCATGCATCCATGCATCCATCCATCCATCCATACATACATGATGATGGCCGTCCACACGTGAGACGAGGAAGACCATTGCCGACCTTTAGGAACATTGTGCGCTCTAGGACTAACTTATATTTTGCATTTGCGGCTCTGTTGGTGGCTAATGAGCCCTGCTCTTGACA
>NC_068996.1:51100530-51102953 GCF_001194135.2 Octopus bimaculoides | reverse complement strand
CGGCTCTGTTGGTGGCTAATGAGCCCTGCTCTTGACAAGCATACACGACTGCAAACATTGCAGACCAAGCTTTCCCCATTCACTACACCAGCAGTGCGCTTTCGTGCAGCACGCTTAAGTTCTTCATGCCGGATACGTGCTCTCTCAAAAGTGTCAATCCCCTCCTTAACCTGCTTCCTCCATCTGTGGCGATGACAGGCATTGTTCTCCCAATCAGTGTCCTGCATTAATACATACATGAGGTTGATAACATCATGAGACTTGGAAAGCAGCTCCACGATTCTACCGCAACAAATCATCAGATGAAAGGATGAGTGTGTATGAGCAGAAGACTATGCATGGATATGTCAATAGAAAGCTCTGTGATGATAGTAACATTGATCATCAAAGTAGTCCATCATAGACTGACAACTGGATTACTACCTCCCACTTTGAAGGGCATGTGTTTGCAATCCAGGAACAGGAAATATCAACAGAGTATCTCATGCACAAAAGGGATAGAGATGCAGGAAAAGCAGCAAAATCTGATAACCGATGCAGACTCTGTGGAGTTAACACTGAAGATATTACCCACATCATAAGCAGTTGTCTGAAAATGTTATCAAGGTATAATCTACTGATGAGACATGATGTTGTAGCTAGGACACTCTATAATGAAATCTGTTGGAAGGATAACTTCAAGGACAAAGAAATAAGAACCCACAGTATGGTGGAAGCCATAGCCACTCATAATGAAAAGGAATACTGGTGGAATGTCCCATTGAAAACTTGAATAAAATGTAAAACCCAACAGACCTGATATAATGATTTCAGATAAAAAAGAGAAACTGTGTATAGTTATGGAAATCAGCTGCCCAGTGGATGTTAACATAAAGCTAAAGATCAGCGAAAAAGAAAACACCTATGCTGAATTATTGAGGAATCTACAGCTTCTCTATCCAGATTACAAGTTCAGGTTTGTACCTGTAATTATTGGGGCCCTGGGATATGTAACACACTACCTAAATACAAATCTTGGGAAATTAGGTTTCTCAAAACAGAAAAGAGAAAACTGATTTGAAGACTACAGATCCCAGTCCATCACTGGAATTGTAAAAATCTGAAAAACTTTGCAGAAGTTTATCATTTAAATATATATGAGCATGTCTAGATATGCAACTATATGCATGAGAATACATATATAGAACATACAAATCTGCACATACATACATACATACATACATACATACATATATGCATACATACATACATACATACATACATACCTTGTTGATGTTGATATTCAATTGAAGGAGCCTTGGATCCAGGTTAGAAACCAGCTTGGATTTAGGTTAGAAGCCAGCCTTGGATCTTGGTTAGAAACCGGCTATTGAGCTTAGTTCTTGATTAAAATACTAATTCGCAAATATTGCAGGTCAAGCTTTTCTCATTCACTTCACAGGCATTGATTTTTGGAGCAGCTTGCTTAAATTCTACATGAATTACTTTACATATGCACGCACAAACTAACCAATCTACTACCTACGCTTTATGCAGGCGAGCGTTACCGTAGAAAATTTCCAGTAAAATAACTCATAAGAAGTTGCTTCCAATGGCTTTGTGGTTTGCTATCACGAGCAATCTTGTTTAAAAAAATCTCCAGCTTGGTGGAAAATTCTGTGTGGCATGATATTGTGGCTACAAGTGTTAGTTTGTAAATTCAATCTGCTGAACCATACGTTTAGTTTTATGAGACAAACTTCGTTATTGGAAGCTGCATATATGATGTAGAATGTGATATGCAACATTCCATTAATGACCATCCAGAGAAGATGACTGATGTACGGAATTGTAATAACCCATCATTGTCCTTTTGGACAGAGATCTTTTCTATTTGGCTGCCACTTTTTAATTTCTTCAATTCAATTGATTTTGTATTTGGTGTGTTGGTGTAATTTTGTATGCTAATCCTTGACATGAAATTCATTTTCTCCTTAAAAAATAAATAAAGAGTTAATAGCTTTTAAAGTTTGCAATTTTGGGGTAATTTTAGCCACTCGAAACATGTGTGTTTACTCTGTGTTCAGCTGCTTGTGCCCATCTGTTGCTGTTTGCGAATATTTTACGTTGTGTTGATAAATTTTCCAAGTTTGATATTTTGATAAATATTTCATTTGTAATGTGCTGTTTAAATGCATATTAAATGCTTAAAACTACAAAATATGTGTTGTTTACTCGTTTTTTTTGTTTTGTTTTTTTTTGTAATTTTTCGCTTATAAAATGCTTAAAATACATGACGTATCAGGTGGTCGTGCGATGTGCAAAAAATAACATCTAAATAGGCCTTAAATCACGCATCAAAAGTTTGTTTGGGAAGGGTTTGTATAATCGTATGGATTCAAGTGGGTAGAATACAAAAAATTTCTGAAAATTTAAAAAAATAA
>NC_068996.1:51086036-51099791 GCF_001194135.2 Octopus bimaculoides | reverse complement strand
CCTTTATTAAGGAGAAAATAATGCAAGTTAGATAATTATTAAGTAAATTACCATAATTACCTCCCTTGTTGTCAAATTAACATTGTCCAAATAACTCCTGTGTGATGAAACACTTAAATTTATTCTATTTCTCCAGAAAACGATGTATAATTTTGTAGATAAAAAAGCCTTTTATTTAATCGAATAAAGATTTACTCTTAATTTTCATCTTAACTCGCTTTATCATATTTATGTTTAATGATACCGACGAAAATTAAAAATAGGGGCGATAATTCAGTAAAGCAAAATGTAGAAATTAGCAGGGTTTTTTTAAAAATAAAGATGGCTTCTTATTGAGATTATTCCATTATTCTTTTTATTTATTTTTTTCAACCCCAACCTTTCGTATTTTAGTCCTTGTAATATTTTGGTTCTTCTTCTTTACTAGACAAATAAGTCACTTTCAGCTCATTGTCTGCTGTGATTTCCTTTACATTTGTTTCTCTATATGACGTCCTTATTCATTTCAGTTATTGCCCTGCGGCCATACTGTAGCATTACATTGAAAGATCTAGTCGAACGAAAAGACCTTATGTTCATTTTAAAGCCTGGTACTTGTTCTAATTGTCTTCTTGACTGATCCATTGCGTTATGGGAATGTAAACAAACCAGCATTAGTTGTCAAGCAACTGTTATACACACACGAACATACATAAACGACGGGCTTCTTTCAGTTTCCATCTACCAAATCATTCACAAGGATTTGGTTGGCCTGGGGCTACGGTAGAAGACACTTGCAGAAGATACCATGCAGTGGGACTAAACTCAGAACCATGTGGGTGAGAAACAAATTTCTTAACATGCAGCCACATTTACAATTAAATTTGCTGGTTGTTTGGATGTTTATTTCGCTTTTATAATTCAAGTAGATTCAGCTAAACCCAGAATCATAGCAGCTCCTGAAGAAAACCATCTTGTTCTTTGTTGTCGTTATAGTGTAATGATTTACCCAATACCATCAAACATCTAAAAATAACAGCAAAAACTATAAATAACTCTTTAACCCTTTAGCATTTAAACCAGCCTTATCTGGTCAAAATATTCGGTTTTAAGTTCAAACTGGTTATATCTGGCCTTTCACACCTACCCTATAATGTCATTCTAAAAATGATATCACTACATAAGCATTATGTTTAAAACAGTAATCTGAATACTAGAGGGTTAAGGGGTTGCAGAGTACTTTAACAAGGTCTTAACAAGCAGCTGATATCACATCATCATCATCGTTTAACGTCCGCTTTCCATGCTAGCATGGAAAGTGGACACACAATTAATAAATAATAATTGTTTTAATGCAGACATAAAAGGTCATGAAATTTATTTTGGGGAAGAAACAAGTTGGACACATTGACCTCAGAATTTGACTGGTACTTTATTTTATTGACCTCAGAACTGGACTAGTACTTTATTTTATTGACCCCCAAAGGGATGAAAAGGCAAAGATGACTCCAGTGGGATTTGAACTCACAATGCTGCTGAACACTCTGTCCAGTGTGCTAAGGATTCTGCCAACTCACTACCTTGCTAATAATAATCCTTTCTATTATATGCACAAGGCCTGAAATATGGTGGAGTGGGGGGAATAGTTGATTACATTGACCCCAGTTGTCAACTGGTATTTAAATTTACTGACTCCGAAAGGATGGAAGGTAAAGTCAACCTTGGCGGAATTTGAACTCAGAATGTACCAACAAACAAAATACTACTAAGCATTTTGCCCGACATGCTAACACTTCTGCCAGCTCACCATCTTGAATAATAATAATAATAATAATAATAATTCTTTGTACTATTTATATAATATTCATATACCTATTTGCAACATAGGTCACATTTGCATTATGACTTAAAACAGTTAGACTCAAATTGCCATTTGAATGAAAAATTTGTTTTCACTAAAAAAAAACACATACTGCTAGGTTTGTACCACCCCTTTGAGACCCAACTACACTCTGTCTGAAAAATATAGAATACCTCACGAGTAATATAAACGCCCTAAATTCAGTGGCAGCATTAATGAAGATGTTACCTGTTAAACTTATCTTTATTAATGTATATTGATTTATACACAGATATATACAAGATCTACACAATTATACAAGATAGAATTTGTGATTCACCAGCAGACCTTTTTCTTTGGAAATTTTTGCCTGCTGCACTGAAAAGTTTCTCCACCCCTCGTTTAAAAAAAGTTGAAAAAGAAAGAGGTGAAGAGCTTCAAATATAGAATAATGTTGGGAGGAAACTAAAATGAATTGAAAGATACAGATAAGGAAAGAGTTTTATTCTCAGATGCAGAATAATGCTAATAATATAGTATGAAGAGAATAAACTATCCATATTTTGCAGAAAAATCTGTTGGTGGCCAGTTATGAGACTCGAACCCACATGTTTGTGATTACACATCAAGTGCTTTTTTTACCTGTATTTTTCAATACATCTCAATGCTTCTAAAGCAAACTTTGTTAAATACGTGAAATAAATTGGGTTTCAGACTAAGCGATTTGGGTCATAATGAAAAGTTAAAAGCAAGAAATATCTTTGTGAAAGGATAGTGAAGAAAAGGAAATAAGATCTTAAAATTCATGACTGAAATAAGGAGCCAACTATAATGCTAATTTTATGGAGAGCAAAATAATTAAGGACCTGAGAACTGATAAAGCTTCAAGATTTTCAGGAATAAAGAGAAGCTGCAAACTGCATATTAGGCATTTTATGCAGGTAACTTGTACCATATGATTATCTGACTGGTAAAAAAACGACAAGTGCAAGAAAAAAAACAAACTTTAAAATAAAAGGAAAAAACAACAGAGTGGGTACTGGTTCGAGGTTAAAACAATCAACTTGGTTATGTTAGATGGGTCAAAGTTAGGAATTGTACCACAATGTGAAACAACAGCTGCCATGTACCTAGTGGGGGAAACTGGATGAAACATTAGCCTGGGGAAAGGAGAGAACCCAAAAGTAATTCTATATTGTACTGAAAGTAACAGAAGCCAAAACATGATAGTATGGTGGGCAAAGAGAAAACTAAAATAAATCCTCTTTCATAGTTGTTTACTCCAGTGTTTTTCAACCATTTTTTCCTATGCCCCACTTTAACACATTAACTTCCATGTGGACCTCTGGTGGTCCATCATAAACTTCACACAACTGCCATGTTGTACCACTGGTGGTACATTTTCATAATTGGAGAAAATATTTTATTCTAAATCTTTGACATGGTTTCAAGGATATTTAAACAACACGAGTGCTAGATATTAAAGTTTAACTATGAAATATTGTAAAACTGCAAAAAAATTACATTTCCTTGAAATTAAATAGTATACTGTGTAACTGGAAATATGTGGCATCACCGATAAGTTCCACTAACAGACCCTGGCAGAGCATGTATATATCATATCATCATCATCGTTTAACGTCCGCTTTCCATGCTGGCATGGGTGGGACGGTTTGACTGGGCTGGTATACTAGAAGGCTGCACCAGACTCCAGTCTGATTTGGCATGGTTTTCTATGGCTGGATGCCCTTCCTAATGCCAACCACTCCGAGAGTTTAATGGGTGCTTTTACATGACACCAGTATCTGCCTGCCACAACTGCAATTTTGTTCAGCTTGATGGGTCCTCTCAAGCACAACATAACGCTAAAGGTCTTGGTCATTGCCTCCATTAGACCCAACACTTGAAAGGAACTCAACCACTTTGCCTCCATGAGGCCCAACATTTGCAAAAGAAGTTTTATTTAAAACTTTATTGCAAGCTTTATTCACATTACTTCCTTATGCCCCTTTCTGAAATAACTCAAACCTCCACCAAAAGTGTTGCCATGTATCTTAAGATGTTAGTGGAGGTGCAATGGCCCAGTGGTTAGGGCAGCGGACTCGCGGTTTCGATTCCCAGATCAGGTGTTGTGAGCATTTATTGAGCGAAAACACCTAAAGCTCCACGAGGATCCGGCAGGGGATGGTGGCGAACCCTGCTGTACTCTTTCACCACAACTTTCTCTCATTCTTACTTCCTGTTTCTGTTGTGCCTGTAATTCAAAGGGTCAGCCTTGTCACACTGTGTCACGCTGAATATCCCCGAGAACTACGTTAAGGGTACACGTGTCTGTGGAGTGCTCAGCCACTTGCACGTTAATTTCATGAGCAGGCTGTTCCGTTGATCGGATCAACTGGAACCCTAGACGTAAGCGACGGAGTGCCAACAACAAGATGTTAATGTAGGACCTTTACAAGAAATAGTTTTATAACATTTTCATCTTACAGGTTTTGTCTTGCTAAATAAAGCCCATCATAATCACTAACATCATCCCACATAAGATGAGGGAAATACCTTTAGTCTTTTGAGTAGAATCTTCTATTAACAAGACTACCAAAATGTTGCTTTATGTTTAACCCTTTAACATTTAAACAAACCATATTCAGTCGTTTTACATTCAAAAAGGCCAGATCCAGCTTTTCATGCCTACCCTACAATGTCATTCTAAAAATAAACAATCATCAACAAATGTATGATTAATTAAAATCAGTGTGAATTATATTTGACAGAATAGTCTGAATGCTAAGGGATTAAACAAGATCTTTTAAGCCCAATAGTATTTAGTGCAGAATCTTTTGTCACTATGCAGAACACATTATCTAGAGTATGAAATTAATGAGTATAACACATATGGACTCTCATGATTGACTTGTAATAAAGTTACAGAAGGGGTTTTTTCCCAGCTAAATTTTAAATTGTTTATTTAGGAGGGAAGGGCAGTATATACATCCTTTTTATAAAGGCCTCATAGACTGATGAGAGGGGAGGTAAAAATATATCCTCAAACCAGAAACCTGGCCCAAATGCTTGTAACAGAGTTATCATCATCATCATCGTTTAACGTCCGCCTTCCATGCTAGCATCGGTTGGACGATTTGACTGAGGACTGGTGAAACCAGATGGCTACACCAGGCTCCAATCTGATTTGGCAGAGTTTCTACAGCTGGATACCCTTCCTAACGCCAACCACTCCAAGAGTGTAGTGGGTGCTTTTACATGCCACCGGCACGTAGGCCAGTCAGGCGGTACTGGCAACGGCCACACTCAAAATGGTGTATTTTACGTGCCACCTGCACGGGAGCCAGTCCAGCGGCACTGGCAACGACCTCGCTTGAATGTCTTTTCACGTGCCACCTGCACAGGTGCCAGGAAGGCAACGCTGGTAACGATCGCGCTCAAATGGTACTATTTACGTGCCACTGGCACAGAAGCCAGACAGCTGCTCTGGCAACGATTGCACTCGGACGGTGCTCTTAGCGCTCCAATGGTACAGGTGCCATCACGATTTCGCTGGACTTACTAAAGACATCCAGGGACTTGGCGATAACTAGGGTGATACTATTAAGACTGCCAGCCAATTAAGTCAGAGTGGGATTTGAACACAAAATGCAATTAGCCAAAATAACTTGCAAGGCATCATGCCTAAGGGTCTTGTATTTGTGAATTGTGTCAATCCATTCCTTTCGACTGGTGTGCTGCTGACCACAGAAAGATGAAAGCAAAGTTGACCATGGCAGGCTTTGATCTCAAGATTTGAATGCAACAATAAGTGTGGTCAATGTGTAAATGAAATACCAACATTGCAAACATCTAAAAGAAACCGGAAAACCATAAACCAGAGGCTGTTAATGACCGACAGGTTTATCGAGGAGTTAACCTAAATTTGGTTGGACACATCGCCCCAGAAACTGAAAAAGGGCAAAATTGAATCTTACATCAAATTAAACTTTGAAAATAGAGAGACAAAACACAATATACAACAAAGAATTTTAGTTTTGTTTTTAAAATTATTTAATAATTCATGAAGTCAAAGCAAGTATTTTAATTACAGTATTAGAAGCAGTAGTAGTAATAATGAAAATAACTAAATATAATTTTCATGTTTATTTTGTGCTTTTTTTTGTTGTTTTGTTACGTTATTTTAAATATTGCTCATTACATTCCCCACAAAAGTATATTGATTTTTCTGTTTTTTTCATTATAGATAATGGCATATAAGTTCTTAGAGGCACCATTCTCTTTATCACTATCACTAGAGCTGCTTCTATAATGCTGCTAGTAGTAGACGTTTGTCTTAAAATATTCATATTAGCTGACATACTTCTACAAGAACAGGAACTGATTTCTTTGCCAAAGAGCAAAAAACACAATTTGTCAGTAACAAAGAGCAAAAAATCAGCGGACAGTGACAAAATGTGTAGATGATATCTACAGACATGTACTACACAGGATACAGCACATTGTATGGTGGAACATTTTAATAATTTCTGGTTTTGTAAGATAATGTTTTATATATATATATATATATATATATATATATATATATATATTATATATCAACATGAAAAAAACAAAACATATTGTGTATACCACAGAAGGATTTAGATTTACCAATTCTTTATAACTGCTTAATAAAGATCAGAAATAACATCCAAGGAATATTAAAATCATTTACTGAACATATTCTTTAGATCAGATTTAGTTTTTTTTTTTTTGTTTTTCTCTTTATAAATATTTCCATTTGGAGCAAAGTTAAATACCATATGTATACAAATTTGTATTATATTTAACCACTTGTTTAAATGTATATTCTTAGTAGGAATATACAATTAAAAAGTACACTCTTCCAAACTGAGTTACCATTTTCGCCTTATGTATATACATGCAATGCGAAAACTGGAAACCACTTTCATCATATATGTCCTCAAGTGTGTATGTATATGTATATATATATCTATATCTCTTTCTATATATATATACACACACACACACTTGTATACTTTACACCAAAACACCTGGTGCAAATTACAGTCAAGTGCATTTCACAATTCAGTGAAATGAATTCGGGATTAACAGTATATTGGTTAAAAAAAAATGTCAGCAAACACAAGGAATATAGACAATTCCCCCATTTCCTTTGAGAGTATCTATAATACACTACTTCCTAAGCTTTGTCTGTGTATATACATACATACATACATACATACATATATATATATGTGTGTGTGTGTGTGTGTGTGTGTGTGTGTGTGTGTGTGTGTGTGTATAAAATGAAACAGCCAACTGTAAACAAAATAGTACATGGTGACAGGATTTACCACAAGAAGAAAAATGAGGTATGACAAAAAATATATAGCGCAAAAAAAAAAAAACAACAAAAAGCAAAACTTAAAAATAATTGCTTGTTTGGAATTTTATAAATAAGGAAAGCTGCAGATTAAGACTTTATTAAACTTCAGTAAATTTAAATATATATAGCATTAACAAAGATAATCGAAGAAATAATTCAAGACAGATGCATTTTTTTGTGGGTTTTTTTTTTCTTAAAAAGAAAAAAGAAATAATTGTTTAACCCTACATTTTTTTTTACGTCTAAATTATTTAGATTAATAAATATCAATTACTTGAGAAAAGTTTTCAATCTATCAATTTTATCTTCCTTTGCTTTTTGGTTAAAACAATATTTGGGGAAAAATTTAATCTTTGTATGTTGTTTCAAGTACCACAAATGAAACAGACAGACAGAAGTGTGTGCGTGTGTATGTTTATAAGCGTGCACCAGAATGAAGCTTGGCACAAAAACGGAATTGTAATAGAAGTTTTTCCAAATATTCTACCTGCATATTTAATCAAAAAACCCAAATTTAGGATTAAAACGTACATGTAAAAAAAAAAAATTAATAAATAATTCCATTTAAATCACAGATATATTATTTGGCAATTAATAATAACTTCTAACAAAACGTGCAGAGGGCAACCCTGAACTTGTTGATTGATACTTTATTTTATCAACACAGAAAAGAGAAAATGTAAAGCTGACCAAGTTAGGATGTGAATTTAGAATGTAGAAAGTGGGAACAAATACCACAAGGCATATTGTCTTACACTCTAATGATTTTGCCAATCTGTTGCCTCTTATATAAAAATAATAATAAAACTCAGTTTAGCACAGCTCCAGAAAACCGTGTTATTAGGACAGCTAGGATATTTAGGAGGGTTCTTGAAATCTAAGGTTACTTGTTGTAGCCCACTGTTAGGAATTTTTCTTTTCCAACAGTCCAATCTGTGTATATGAATAATAATAATAAAAATAAATAGTTTCAAATTTTGGCACAAGACCATCAATTTCGGGGGAGGGGGGGGTAAGTTAATTACATCGACCCCAGTGTTCAGCTGATACTTATTTCATCGATCCCCAAAAGGACGAAAGGCAAAATCGACCTCAGTGAAATTTTAACTCAAAATGTAAAAGCAGGTGAAATGTTGCTTAGCATTTTGCCGGGCATTCTAACAATTCTGCCAGCTCACTACCTGTATGATGATGATGATGATGATGGTTTCTATAATATAGGCACAAAATCACAAATTAATCAAATTGATCCCCAGCACTTGACTGGTCCTTTATTAAGGCATAAAGGGTAAAGTTAACCTTGGCAGGTTTTGAACTCAGAATGTAAAGAACTCAAACAGACACTGCAAGGTATTTGACTGGATGCTTTAACAATTCTGCCAATCCACCAATAATTACTGTAATATTCACTTCTAACATGGATATGAAAGCTGGGAAGAGGAGAAACAAAAACGTGGTGTTCATCATGTCATTCTCATGGAGCATTAACAAAGAGAGAAAAAAAAATTCTAAAGAGAAATTCCATTTCACATGTGATCCACAAATGTTTCTGAAAATATCTTGCTTCATACCTTTACAAGGTGGTTTTAGGTCACGTTAGTATTTATATTAAAAAATGTCATTTTTCAATCTTCCTTTATTGTAAACCATTTACACTGAAAGCAAATGCTTTGGCTTTGATATCTTATAATTTAAGCTTAAGGACAACAATTTAGTGGGGGTGAGATGTTAGCTGATTACACTGATCGCCACCCCCTGGGATAAAAGGCAAAACAGACTTCGATGGGATTTGAACTCAAAGAGCTAAAAGACACACCATGACATTTTGTCTGACCCTTTAACAATTCTGCCAATCTACCATCCTTAATAACTGCCTCAAAATAAAGGCACAAGGCCAGAAAATTTGGGGCAGGGGGTACAGATGACAAACTGACTCTAGTACTTGACTGCTACTTTATTTCATTGACCCTCAAAGGACAAAAGGCAAAGTTGACCTTAGTTTGTTTTGAACTCAAAATGTGAAGAACTGGAAGAAATGCTGCAAGGCATGTTCAAATTATTTTAAACAGCTCAACACTAATAATAATAATTCTCAGCAATGAGGATCCACACACCTGGATAAAAAAGAGGCTTAAGATCTACAAAGTCTGCCTATAATTATTATATGCAACAGCATGAAGACTCTGAAGAAGTGCACTGAATCCTTACCAAGCAGATGGGCTGGTAACATCAAGACCAACCAACATAAGAAGTGATATACTCCAAAGACCACTCGTTATCACTACTGATGTTCTGCCTTGTGCTAGCACCCCTCTGCAGTCTACTAAACAGCAGTTCTGTGGATACGACTCACAGAATGGTAAAGTGAACCATCTGCTCATACAGTGGCGACCTTAAGATGTCAAGGGAGATAACCAGCCGACAGGTCTTGTGGCTACCATTAAGATCTTCAGTAATGATACCAAAATAGATCTGGGAATTAAGAAGTATGCTTAAAATACTTTAAAAAAGACAAAAAAAAAGGGGGAAGGCTGACTAAAATTGCAAACCTTGATGACACTGTGCTCAAGGAGCTAGCTAAAGTAAGGTGGCATGTGCAAGGCTATATTCAAGTGAATGAAGGAGGCAACATACAATATGCAGTTATGTAAGAAAAGACCCAAAGGGAGCACTACAGCACTACAGGAGATTATGTATGGAAGTAAAAAAAGTGAACTAAACATGGCTAACAGATTTAAACACTCTAGTATTACTTGTGACATACAGCTTGAGCATCAACAGGCAACTAAACAACATCATGAGATTTGAACTCAAAACCTAAAGAGTTGAAATTAATTGCTGCAATAATAAATTACCATTTGATGTCCAGGTTGTTCTGCCAAAATAGAAGACACTGTAAAGGTGTACAATACATCAAAAGATTGCATTTTTTTTTTCTTAAAGGGAAAACAAAGTAATTTTACTTTTTTCAGCATACAAGACCTAGGATATGAAATGTAACAGATTTCTAGAACTAAATGTTACATTTTATATGGTAATTAGCTGAAATTTGTGGGTTTTAGTAGTCATGGAGAAATGTATAATTTCTCCATGGCTACTGACTCCAATATTTTACTGCTTTACCTGCATATAAAACACAAAAATGTTTCTCTGGCTGGAGTGAAAAGACAAGAGTCATTTATGTTCTAAATGCTACAAAAATAAACAGAACCTCAAATATACTATATTCTCTGTTGTACAGCGAGTGCTGTGGCCTAACTTCAATTTCTTTCCAAGGGAAATGCCAGCTGTTAGAGTGTTAACTCAGGAAGGTTTGTCTGTCATCCATAATAACTTCATTGAAAATTTGAGGTGTCTTCCCCACCATATCCCTGAAGTTAAACAAAATGAGTGATTAACTTCACGGTATTTATTAGTTCTTCCAACCGAAACGAAATATGACTTATCTCCACAGATTAGAAATAAGTCATCAAACTGTTGGACCCTGAAATGACTCTCTGCATTGATTTGTACATTGCAAATAAATAACTAGAGAGAGAGAGAGAGAGAGAAAGAGAAAGCAAATGTATTGTATCTTTACAGTGACTATATTTTTGTTTGCTTGTCATGAATTGTATTATATACAAACAAACACATAGATATATAATATGTAATACATGAGGTGAGGCTGATATGACTGTGTGGAATTTGAGGCAGGATCTTACAAGCTGGATGCTCTTCCTGTTACCAACTATTATTTTCAAACAATATTTCTTCTCCCCACCCTCTCTAGGTCTTAAAAGCATATTGTCCAATCATAATATCAGAAAAGAATGTCAACATCACCACTACTTTACTCAACATTATTTATGTAGGTTTCCTAGGTTATTAAATTTAGCAGCTTATCCAGTCTGCCAAATGGCCTTTACCAAGGCATGAGCACATCAGTGATCATCATCATTTAACATTGTTTTTTTTTTTTCATGTTGGCATGGGCTGGATGGTTTGACAGGAATCAGAAAGGCCAGCAGCCACAAGGTTTCATAGCCTGTTTTGGCATGGTTTCTCCAGCTTGATAATCTTTCTGAAGCCAACCACTTTTAGTTCTACCAAAGTTAAAACTCATCAAATGTGGTGCCAATGAAATAAAAACCCCAAACACATTAAATGCCAATGCATCATTACTAAACGACACAAGTTGAGAATAGCAAAACACAACAAACTTATTCAACAAAAATTAAACAGCCGCCAACTTATTTATCAGGCAATCAATTAGCAATAATTACATTGGGAATCATCAATCTACCATGGACAATCTGTCATTGTACTATATATATATATGGACATCATCATTTTCTGTTTAGAATTAACCCTACAAGAGAATGTTGCTTTGCTGTGAGTTTCCCTTGTGGATAAGCCTTGTAATCCATTTAGAATTAATTAACCCACAAACCTACCTAATATAGGCTATATAATTATCATTCAAACTGCAACAGTTATAACAAATTTAAACTATTAATATTGCTTAAAATATTCAGAAAACCCCCCAAAAAACTGTTGACTTTGGATGGGAGCATAATTGGTATTTGTTTCTAATTAAACTAGAGGAACACTTCATATTGTTAAACGGACTATGGTGCATTGTGGCTCACATCACACACACTGGTCTGATTCTGTTTCAATTGTACCAAAAGCAAGAATATCTATAAAATCTGCAGTCTACTCAAAATATGGAACACCTGAAATATAACAATTTAAAAAAAAAAAATCTCTTGAAATACTAATCTGAATGTATAAATAAATATCTAACACAGACAAGAAAGAATGAAGGAAGAAGAAGAAGAAGAAGAAAATGAAACAGTTAAAAAAAGAAGACATAAAACAAATAAAATAAATTACTATTAATAAACGTTGGCTGTAGTTTGCAAATGAAAATATAAAATCAAATCCATTTTAAATAAATTATTAACAGAAATACATTAATTGATGACGTTAATGCAAATTAAAGGCAGTGAATGTAAAAATGAACGGATCACAAATCTGAAACATTAAATTTTACATGCACACACCATACATACGTATATATATATATATATATATATATATAGCCTGGGTATCTTAACTAAGAGAAAGTCTCTAGAATAGCTCTTCTTCTGTTAAGCCAATGGCATGACATGTTGAACTGTTTCCTTGTGGCTGCCTTTGCTTCTTTTTCCACATTTTGTCTTCTGGATTGTCGATTGGTTGGAAGCCTGCAATCTCTGTTCGTATCCTTTCTATTTCCTGCAGATAAAGCTGTTTTTCACGCTGGGTAAGGCCATCAGAATCAATTCCATTATCTTTGTCTGGGAAGAGCACCCGATCGATAACTAAGAATTAAAATTTGAAAAAAAAAAAGAGAAAAAGAATTTAAATTTAAAAGGTGACATGCTGCCACTTCAGTATTTAACATAATAATAATAATAATTCTTTCTGCACTAGATACAAGCCCTAAGATTTGTTGAGAGAAGGGGCTAGTCAACTACATCGACCCCAGTACCCAACGGATTCTTATTTCATTAAAACTGCAAAGAATGAAAGGCAAAATCAACGTCAGTGGGATTTGAACTCGGAATGCAAATAACTAGGAGAAATGCTTTTTGTTCAATGCGCTAATGATTCTACCAGCTCGTTTGCCATAGTAATTATAAAAGTCAGAAGGAATCCGTGGGGGGAGGGGGGGGGGCAATCAATGAGAGAGAGAAAGATGAACATGTGTGTGTGTGTCACTACGTGACAGTGAAGCAGTTACACATACAAACGTCCTCAACCTCATCCAAAGGAAGGTCATGTGACATGTTATAAAGTCGTCACTAGCAAACGGTGCAATCTCCATTCCAGAGATGTGCTGCTGTCTCTTCTCTTTGCTTTATCTACAACTACGACTGTGGTTTCTACCCCAGGGAGATGACAGATCTTATATTACTTCCACTCACGCATTCTCTATCTTGTGGCATGCAGGAATACACATCACCTGTTATGGCTATATAGGTGCAGGTGTGGGCACACGGTAAGAAGTTCATTTCCCAACCAGATGGTTCCAGGTTCAGTCCCACTGTGTGGCACCTTGGGCAAGGGTCTTCTAATATAACTTTGGGCCAACTAAAGCCATGTGAGTGGATTTGATAAGACACAAACTTAAAGAAGCCTGTCATGCGTGTGTGTGTCCCCGTCCATCCATGTCCTTGTCTCCTAGTGCTTAACAACTATTGCTGATTTGCTTATGTCCCTGTAACTTAGCAGTTTGGCAAAAAAAAAAAAAAAGACAATAAGTACCAAACTTTAAGAAAAAAAAGACACTGGGGTCAATTTGTTTAAACCTTTGAAGGTGGTGCCCCAGCATGGCCACAGTCCAATGAATGAAACAGATGTGTACAGAATAAAACTAGAATATTTCCTTCAGTGTACACTAATAAAAATAAATTCTCATTGGAATAATATAAAGAAGAATATTTTAAGATAACCATTATAAAATGGTTTCTGTAACAATGCAATAAAACAGAACTTACCATGAATACGGTGTTCT
>NC_068996.1:51076824-51085639 GCF_001194135.2 Octopus bimaculoides | reverse complement strand
TAACAAAGCCAAAAAGCCATAAATTGTGAAGAAGTGAGATAGTTTATTATGTCAACTTTAATATTTGACAATTCTGGAAGGATGGAAGGCAAGGGTGGTCCCAGAAAAAATTGGGAGAGAAAAAAAAAAAAAAAAGCAGGAAGAATTGCCACAAGACATTTTGTCTAAATTCTCTAATGATTAATTATTGCCATCATCATCCACTATTTTAACATTTATTTTTCCAGGCCTGAATGGGTCATACACTATTCATTGAGGTAGATGAGGGTTGGCAATAGGAAGGGGACCCAATCATAAGAAATCTTCTTGTGGCCATCATCATCAAACGTCCGCCTTCCATGCTAGCATGGGTGGGACAGTTTCACAAGTAACAAATATACAACAAAGCCATTAAATGGATATGTGTGTGAGTGTCACTCAATCACACTTTGAAATCTGATGGCAATTTTCTCTCATCATTTAAACTGAATTAAGAAGTTGAGAAAGAAATATATAAACAAAAACAACAAACCTCAATTTTTGAATAGTCCTATCTGTAGCAGTTTTCAGTTTCAACGACAGTTGATAAATAGAGGAAATAATAATATTGTCATATGACTGTAAAAAAAAGAGAGAAGACCGTATAATAATAATAGTTCAAGATGTAGAAACATTACAATTCCTTTATTAGGAAGAAAAAAAAAAAAAGAGAAACAATTTGCTTAAAAATATGACAAAACGAGTGCAAGAGTCATTAAGAAAATCTTAACTCCTCCTTTGTATTAATTTTTCAGAAAGAATATGACAAAAAAAAAAAAAAAAAAAATTAAGAGAAATAATGTAAAAAATTTTGTAAGGGCTGTCAATGTTTAGGGGGAAAAAAAATACTGACCTTTTATTTCCCTAACTAACACCTACCTATTTTATATATATATATATACACACCAGAGTAAGCACATAAATGCGAAACAAGGTGGAAAAAATAGTACTCGAATACCAGAGGTAGAGTAATATGCTTTATTAATAAAGCTGCAAAGACATCACAAAAACTGTTACTCAGAGTTTCATGCTCCTGTTCATTGGACAGTTTTGGTTCTCATCCAAAACTGGTTGACGAATGGGAAAGTCAAACTCAGTTTTATGTGATGTTTTTACAACATTTATAATATAGTATATACTATATATATATATATATATATATAGTATATTCTACTTCAAGTTCAACTGTTAAGATTTATTTCATATCTCTCAACAAGTTTCTAAATTGTTATGTACATAATATATAAATCTTCTATATATTGTAGTCACATCAACCCTCTAAAACTCAAATGTTTCATCTTTCTCCTCTTATTCTCCCCTGCATCACTGCCATCACCCCACCCACAAAAAAAAAAAAAAAAAAAAAAAGACATTTGAAATTATTTTACGGTTTGAACTTATTGATCCATCAAAGATCAAACATGGGCTCCCTGATATACAACAGTAATGGCACTAGCAACATTGATTAGTGATTACTGAAACTGGTACACCTTTGTAGTAGTAGCATGGGGCCATGCACTGTAAAAGTGTGTCACTGCATCCACCATTTGTTGGTGATACCCTTCTACTCCTGGCAGATAACACCTCAACACCACTCAGGCATCAACCCTCCAACCCAGGGGTCTGTTTGGGTAGTCGTTGCTGGCGAGGGTTTTACAAGGTTGGGCTACAAACAGTACTTTAACAATTTCAACTGAAGTAAAGGTGTTAAGAGGATTTGTTGGAACCAGTAGTCACTCAATGCTCAGGAATCATGGATTAGCTGCCAAGGAGAGAAAAGAAAATTACTAGAAAATTATTGGAAGCTGCTGAGTAAACAAGCCATTACACTTGGTTCAAGAAAGAGAGGATGTACAGTGTAGCAAGAACAAGCATGGTGGATAACAGGAACATTTAGCCCCCGAGTTGTTACATCTGAATTTCATCAACTGCATTAGTGGTGGTGGCCCCAGGTAGTGCTGGTGTTACAGTAGAAGAGGTCGAGACACCTACAGAGCTGCTGCTTCTATTGCCTCATGAGACAATGATTCCTACATTGACACAGATTACAGCAGTACTTGCAATAATAAAGTGTTCATTCTAAATAAACACGCATACATCAAGGTTTCTTTCTTTAAACACACACACAAAAAAAAAAAAGGTATCTTGCATAAAGCGTGACAAAAGGTATTTACTAAGAATTGATGTTGATAAGACCTGATAAATCAGATAGATATGTGAAGTGAATTTGAGGAAAATTTTGAATGTTACATGGTTCAAGAAAGTTCCTTAATATCAGAGATTGGCAGTGTTATTTCAAAGATTTGTTAGGTTTTGTAAGAGTAGATTGTTCTGCTGACCCAAAACGGATCACTATTATTTTGTAGAATTACATGCGATTGTATAAGACTGTTAATATGTTCTGATAAACTACAACTACCGTGGTTTAAATATGTAACAGATTCCTTGCACTTATCTAGCTCTTCTGTATATAATTTCACTTCTAATTAACATCTAAAATTAATACTTGATATGTAAGTAAATATTTAACATTTTTTTTTTTTTTTTTCAATTTGTCAAACCAGGAAAAAGGGATGGTATCCATAGCCTTTACAAGCCTCCCAAGACTTAATGTTTTAAGTTGAAATCTGCAGTAAAGATAAAAGCAGGGAGAGAATTCCGGAGATCCAACAGTGTGGGAAGGAAGTATTGGGTGTGGTGGTCAGTGCAGGGTTTTAATGTGCTGGACACAACATGGATGTAGCAAGAAGAGATAAGTGAATCACAAGCCCGCTCCAAGGGACAAAGGCCAATGTATACAGCAGTAGAAAAGACAGAGACAAGACAGCATGTCTGTGGGGCAGGAGCTGGAGTGCGCCATTGAGTGACTTGATACCAATCAGTTGGAGGGTCAGAAAATCTAGATGTGATTTAGGATGTCTGTCCTGTCTCAGGTGTGACAGCAACACTCCATTGGATGCTTTACCTGAGCTTTGTGCAGTACCAAGAATTGTTGGGGCAGCTGAAGTACCTCCTGGCCTTGAAGAGAAGTGCTAGTGTTTGAAATGTGGTTGCAGCCCACAAGATAGAAAATCAGCACTCCTTGACATAATAAATGAATGAAGTCTAGAAATGGTAAGGAGATTTGCATGGTGGCCATGGTCAAGAGCTTTCCTGATGTCAACGGTAACAACAGCACTTTCACTAAATTTCTTAAGAGTGAGAGCCCTCTAGGAAATGTCACAGAAAAGTAAGACATCTGCAAATCTGACATTAAAGAAGCTATAATGGTAGATAATATTGTATAAGGACAATAATGCTTCTTTTTTTTGTCTTTTTAATGTTTTGGCTCAAGGACAAAAGCCCTCCATTTAGAGAGAAGGAAAAAGAGGCAAAGCATATAACAATAATCATTTCTAATATAGGCACAAATATGCAAATTTCAGGGAAGTAGTTAATCAATTTAATCAACCCCAGTACTAGATTGCTACCAAGGACAAAAGGCAAAGTTCACCTTGGCAGAGGTTAAGCCAGGTATGTAAGGTGCAGGATCAAATACTGCAAGGCACCTTTGTCCAATGTGCAAACAATTCTACTACTACTACCACCACCACTACAAATAAATACACCATCAAATTAACATAAAATTATTGTAACTCACTTCTGGGCACTGATTTCCAGGAAAGTAAATAATATATGGCACTGCATTGGTTATAATGATAAGGGTTCCAGTTTATCCAATCAACGGAACAGCCTGCTCGTGAAATTAACGTGCAAGTGGCTGAGCACTCCACAGACACGTGTACCCTTAACGTAGTTCTCGGGGATATTCAGCGTGACACAGTGTGACAAGGCTGACCCTTTGAAATACAGGTACAACAGAAACAGGAAGTAAGAGTGAGAGAAAGTTGTGGTGAAAGAGTACAGCAGGGTTCGCCACCATCCCTTGCGGGAGCCTCATGGAGTTTTGGATGTTTTCGCTCAATAAACACTCACAACGCCCGGTCTGGGAATCGAAACCCCGATCCTATGACCACAAGTCCATTGCACCTCCACAAAGGAAATAATAATTATAAAACGACAATACTGACAACACAAAACTATAACAATTAAACCTACTGCTGATTATTTAGTTAATTCTTCAGTAATTAATTACTCAGTCAATGTTTCCAGTAGTACCTCTAGCTGAACTCGTTTAGTAGCACTAATTCACCCTCTTCTTACTGGCCTCATTATTGTCTCACTTCAAAGAACCCATTCTTAAACACTAATCTATTAATGTCCCTTTTTATTCAGGATATTTTCCTCACTAGGAAAAACTTAACACCACCCACTCCATTTTCCTATCACCAGCTTAGATGCCTGAGAAGTGAAAGAGGGGTATTGGGGACCCGTTATTGGAAACTGAATTAACCTGAAACTAATGTGAGGCTTTGTAATTCACAATGCCAAAATAAATGTCTTTAGAAGGAAGATCATGTGAAACAATTAGTTAAATGGTTAAATAGTCAACCAACTGATGAATAATAATAATAGAGAAATGAAACAGAACTAGTGTGTGTGTTTATTTTGGCATAACGACCCTCCCAAGGCATAACAAAATACTCAACACATGAATTCAATTCAGTTATCTTACAAACCAAATACAGCACTGAAACTACCTAATTAATCATTCTACAATCAAAGCCAATAAACTAACCCTTCATTATGGAACAACAACCAGCAAACCTGTTATCTAACACAACTGCTTAAAAACAAATCAGTAAGTCTTTGCACATTTATTCTCATTTGAGGTAGTGTAAATCTTCGAGTATAGTCCGCAGGGGATTTTTAGGGGGCTGTACCTCTGAAAAACCTACACACCCCTTCTCTAACTTGAGTCAAGGAAGTCTATATAATGTCTTTAGCTTGTAAACGTCCCTTATTATTATTGTATATATAACATAATGCAAACACGTAGCTTTTTTGTCCACTTTGTTTGCAGAAAATAAAGAAATAACAGTAATAACGTCAGTGAAAAATAAATATAGCTTAAGGTATTTTTGCACCCGACATCACAAAATGCGCCTGAATAAACATTGCCGGACAGCAAATAGATACTCAGACATTGCTTAGAAAATATTTCTCATTTTTAACCTCGTATATAGTACGCACTAGAAATTTTGACCTTTAAATTTTGGGAAAAAAGTGCAGATTATACTCAAGGATTTACGGTATTATGTTACTAAACACTTTTGTTTTTGCTTGTCTGTCTGTTTGTTTTAACTTTTCAAACAAGGACATCACTGACGCCTTCATGTTAACAATACCATCCTGCAGCGAGCACTGCGAGACGATGCTGTCAATACATTGAATATTACTCCACTTGCTTAAAACAGAAATGTCAGTTTCTTCTAAGTGAAGCACAGGCCACAAAATTCAGGGGAAGAAACAGCTAGCTGAATTGACTTTAAGTACTTGACATTATTTCATTAAACCCAAGAAGAAAACATCTTTAGCAAGATTTGAACCTAGAATGTAAATATACACACCTAAGCTATTTTGACTGAACTACTTACAGCATAGCCAATTTACTGCCTCATGACATAAAAATATTGCAAAGACATTGTGTTAGTGAAGGAAAGTATTGTTAATATTTTGTGATGGATGTGGTGATGATGATGACGGAGGTGGTGATGATGGTGATGATATTGAATGATTCAGAGAGTCTTGACACTTCTTAGAAATGATAGAATAGTTTACAAAATAAGTATGATTAAATCAAAACCTCTTGAAAAATAGGTTTTTTTTTTTATAAGTATTCTATAGGACCCCTTTGTATTAAATGAGAGCAACAGTTATTTGTGAGTGTAAGGGTTTTGAAAGAAGATATTTAGACATCCCTATTATTTCCCTTGATAAGAAAGTCGTTAGTTCAGCAACAAGAAACAGCCCAGGATTAGATGGCGTGATAATTAAAACAAGGAAACTACACGTTCATAATGAAGACGAAAAAAAAAAAAGGGAAAAACAAAGTCAATAAATTCATTTTATACACAATTGGACATTTATAATTAAATCATTGCGAAAGACTTATCTTTTTATAAAGAAAAAAGTGCAAGGAAAAATCCCCGCAAAATATCTGCGGTTGTTGTGGTGTGTAAGATAAACACATGCAAATGATGCAAAACTATATATATTGTAGTATATACATGACAAAATACATCAGACAATATAATAAATATATGGAAAACCATAATAATAAAGTATATATTTAAATTTTTTGTATCAATCATGAAATTACTTTAACCCTTTATCATTTAAACTGGCCATTTCCAGCCAAATATTCTATCTGTTTTAAGTTCAAACTGACCAGATCTGGCCTCTTACAGCTACAATATCATTCTACCAATAAATAACCACATCATTGAAATCTCAAAGCTATGAGATAATGCATGATTAATTCAAAACAATGTGAATAAATAAGTGCTACATTTGACAACATAATCTGAATGCGGAAGGGTTAAATAATTAGTCCTAAATATTTTATACTGTCACCAGTTTCGTTTCTTTAACATGTTATCCCAAAACAAAACATTCAGAATCTATATAGTAAAAGAATTTAAACACATTTCTTCATTTTATTAAGTTTTCTCAAGCGCTTATCTGATTTATATCCTACAGAGTATTTGAACAATCAATTCAAAGGAATGCAAAAGAATATCTGTTTCTCAACTGAGAAACAGATTAGAATGGCTGTTATCACCAGTATTTATCTAGGAATTTTTAATTAGCTTCTGGTATATCTTAACAGATATACTGTAGGAAAACAACAAAACTGCTGTTCTTGAGAAAGCTTCTCATATAGATATATAGTGCATTTTATACATCTGCATGATAAGCTTTCAATTGTATATCTATGTTAAGCAAGATATACAGGATGCTATTCTAAACCATTACTGCTTCTATTGCTAATAATGAATTTTAAATTCTATTTTTGATTAACTACGAGTATGTGTGTGCATATATACATACAGATATTTAAAATGAATAGAACTATTACTACTAAATAATAATAATAATAATAAATAATAATAATAACTGCAACAATAATAAACCAGTTTTAAAAAACAGACTGGCTGTTTTAAGCAAAAGAAACTAACAGTAAAATCCATAAAAGTGAAAAAAACGAAAATTTGAATGAAGATAAAAGTAAGCATAGCCTCAAAACAGACAGAAAATGTAACATGAAAAGTTAATCAACATGATAATTGATAATGAAAAAAGAAAAGAAAAATCATTTAGGAATAAAATTAGCTACAACAACAACAACAACAACAAGGAAAGCTTTACATAATCAGCACATTGAAACATCTAAAAATAGATCAGTGCAGTGATTGATTTTGAGCGATAACTGCTGAAAACGTAAAGCAAGAGACTCCAAAGTACACTCAAGTGGAAATTTCACAAAAAGCCAATAAATTACACACACACACACACACACACACACACGCTATATATATATATGTGTGTGTGTGTGTGTGTGTGTGTGTGTGTGTGTGTGTAATGCACACATACACACATTTGCTTGAACACACAAAAGAATTATCCAGCAATAGAAAAAATACAACAACACAACAAAAACGAAAACAGTTTGACAAAATTTGCTCTTCACAGAAACAACAAAAGATTTGGCAGAGTGAGAGGGGAGGGAGGAAATAATGCCTTAATTCTTTGAGAGCAGGGTCCTCCCTCTAACATGAAGAATTGTCCAGAATAATTGCAGGAAGAAAATCAGAATACTCATGTGTTTATGTGCAGGAATTAATTAATGTAACATTGAAATTATAATTGGTTCATAATATATAAGAATAACTTGAAGAATAGAATTGTTTGTCTGTTGGGGTTTTTTGGGTTTTTTTCCTCTAACTTATTGTAATGAAAAGTAGAGTTCAAGTTCACATGTGGTCCCTGTTGCTGTGACATTGATGTTGGCTTAGCATTGTATGTGGTCAGGATTCATGAGGGACATGGTGAGCTTGTTGGCCAGAACTGGCTCAACCTGCCCTGGGTGAATGTTGCCCTGTGTACGAATGTAAGTAACTTACTGTAATCAACTAAAAATCTTCCCCAACCGATTCTATAATAACAAACAAAGAAAAAAAAAAAGGGGGTCGTTTACAATTAAAAATTAATCTTTCAGAAATCAGGGGAAATTGTGATTCCTTTTGTAAAGATCAAATAATTCTGAACCATTTTTACAATGAAGGAACATGTGTACTAATAATAAAAAGAAAGGGGAAAAAAAGTGTGGGTTCCAGACGTTAGAGCTTGGATAGCATTAACTTTTTCTGAAGAAATGGTTTGCTTTCATCTGAAAATTCAACCTCACATTCAACTGGTAACAATTCTATCAAACCCAAAAGGATGAAAGGCAAAGTTGACCTCAGCAGAATATGAACTTAGAATGCAGCTAGGCATTTTGTTTGATGTGCTAATAATAATAATAACAATAATAATTAATAATTGTTTCTTACATAGACACAAAGCCACAAATTTGTGGATAAGGGGCAGTTGATTACATTGACCCCAGTACTTCACTGGTACTTTATTTTATTAACACCCCAGAAAGAGACAAAGCAAAGTCCATCCATGCAAGATTTTAACCCAAGAGTATATAGGGACATAACTTAATACAAGGCATTTCATCTGACACTCAGGATGTCTAGCTAGTCATTGCCCTACTAATAGTAACAATAATCCTTTCTTTCTTAGCCACAAGAGTCATAAGAATAGTAATAATAATAATGCAGCCAGGATATATATATATATATATATA
>NC_068996.1:51071407-51076739 GCF_001194135.2 Octopus bimaculoides | reverse complement strand
TATATATATTTCATTTTTGGATTTGGTTTGTAAGATTCTTTATGTGAGTTCGTGTGTTGAAGCATATTCTGTTGTGTCTGGGGAGAGTCATTTTCTTTTGGTGCCTTATAATTTAACACACTCACCAGTAAAATTACCACTTATTTCTTTTTTATTTTACTAAAATTTTTGCTGCATCTTGCAACCTTTTCAATAGTTTTTAAAAAAATAAAAAAGAAATAAGTGGAAATTTTACCGGTGAGTGTGTTAAATTATAAGGCACTAAAAGAGAATTCCTCTCCCCGGACACAACAGTATACACACACACACATATATACATACACACATACAATACATGTAGACAGTAATTAATAGCAATCTTGATTAGATTTCATGTATATTTCTTTGTCTTGACTTAGTTGACTGGAACATACATCAAGATGAATGATAATTGCTATGCAAAAGTGTTTTAAAGTAATTCTTGAAGTAACTTAGTTTTGAGAAAGTACATTCCAATATGCTGACATAAAATTTAATTATTAGTCTAAACCTATGTTAGGCAAAAGCATAATTTTCTTTTTGCTTTTCCCTGACAATATCTTATAAACAAGTTTAACTTTTCGTATCAATCACATCTGGCCACTGTCTCATTAAGAAAATCTGTGGATATTATCCATATGAAATCTGTTCATATTTAGAATGAAATTTTTACTTTAATCTCATTACATACCAAAGCCAGTGTGACAGAGTAAGCTCATCAAACCAGCATGATCTCAAGCTCAGATTCATGGCCTTTACATCAGACTATGGTTGATGGAGAAAACATGTTGAGGCCATCATCCTGCAGGGGACTGAACACAGGTAATCCAGTTCAATCCAACATGATAATGCAAGGCTTCAGAAAATAAAATTGTTAGATAAGAAACACCACTTTTTGATTTTTTATAGTGTTGTATACACTTGCTGAAGTTGGTCTCTACCTACTACTCTTAGCCAAATCTTTAACTCCCAACCTAGCTTCTTAAGTTAGATCTATAACTGATCTGGATTTGAAGGGATAATAATCACTAACAGATACATGAGAATTATTTATTTTACAAAGCAACCCACTCTCTTGGTTACTTTGAAATTAATTCACCTGACACACAGCACATACATTCTTGTTTGAAAAATGTGTCATGGAAGATAAAGCTATAAGATATTGCACAAGCCCTCAGCTCTCAGTACTTTCTTATAGCAGAAACAGCTGTAAGCTAACAAAGTTGATTATGTAATTCCTGTCCCTTTGTTATTCAATAATTAATGTTCTGTAATCACATAACATTTTATTCTAACGCATATATACATTCAGCTCTAAGAACTGGTTATTTGTATTACAATGCCTAACCAAAATTATTATATATATATATATATACACACATATACATACATTTATAGGTGCAGGTGTGACTGTGTGGTAAGAAATATGCTTCCCAACAATATGGTTCAAGGTTCAGTCTCACTGCATGGCACCTTAGGTAAGAGTCTTCTACTATAACTTCAAGTTGACCAAAGCCTTTGTGAATGAATCTGGACTGAAAGAAGCCTGTTGTGTGTATGTGTGTTTATGACCCCATAACTTAGCAGTTAGGCAAAAGGGACTGATAGAATAAGTACCAAGCTTGAAAAAAAAAAAGTACTTGGGTCAATTTGTTCAGTTAAAATTTTACAAGGTGGTGCCCTAGCGTCTAATGACTGAAACAAAATATATATATATATATTACTAAATGAGGGAGTTGAAAGCTAAACTAAGCCAGCTCCTGCAGAAGGCTAACTGGGCCTGCAGCCCAAAACTAAAGAGAGCTAAATAGCATGATTACAATGCATGTATAATGACTATATGTCCCGGTAGTGTTAGGTCAGAGGTTAAGGGTGGATGAGAATTAATTCTGTAATCCAAATCTTTTTATTGTTCCAGTCCCAAGTTGAATTCCAACTGTTGGCCAATTTGTCCCAAAGTTCTTATGTTGATGTAAAATTAACAAAGCAAATGTCATTTATCTTCCCCTTGATCTTTGATGTCTTCCAACAAATGCCAACCAAGATGGTATGAATCAACCAAGCTTTACCTGCTAAAAATAGCAACCCAAATGCTTTTTAATCAGATCCCAATGCTGGATGTTTAAGAACCAAATGAAGGCCAAATTTTCAATCCCAGGATCATCCTGATTCCAAAAAGGTATAATATGTCTATGTAGAGCAAATGTAGACTAAGATACAGGGGTCCCAAACGGACAGACAAAATTTTGCTTTCATTATTATAGAAGTAAACATCAACCAATAAATAAACAAATGGAATCTCTAAATTCTTTTGTATGCGTGTGCATAAATAAATAAATATATATATATATATATTATATATATATTTTCATTCATTTGAGCATTGCTACATGTTTTTTATACAGAGTATATCTAGCTCCTACCTATCGTCTGTGCATGTGTGTATGTATGTGTGTGTCTATATATATATATATATATATATAAATTTTCAGTGCTTAATCACTTGTGTAAAAGTCTTTTAAAAGAGTGTTTTTAAAGATCTTTTCTTAGGTCCAGTTTCAAAATGTGAAGCAAATTAATGTCTATCCTTCCACTAAGGCTGCAAAGGACACAAGTTTATATGGGAGAACATTGCCAAATTGATCTGATGTATATTCTTGATGAATAGTTGAACATAAGGCAATGCAGAATCTAGTAGTCTGTCACTTAAAATATAACACCCATCTGTTGAAGGCTTGAACTCATCAATTACTAACAGGAAATTTCAATCAATGAATGTATCCAATCAGCCATCTTGGATCAAGTTTAATCAATCGTTTTGATTACATTATCACGAAGGGTCTGGTTGATTATATTCTTCACAATTTATTCAGAACAAACTACACTGAAAAAGAAATAATCTTCTTGGAATTTTACCAGAACTTCTTTATTGGGTGCAAAGGTCTTTAGTCATTGATATAGCAAGCATAAACAAAATTTTGAAATTTATTCTGTTTAACCTCTGTATTAATGAAAATTCACAAACATTAAGGATGGGTGGGTGATAATGTTATTTATGAAAGAAAAGTTTAAATAGGTTTTTCTTTTTCTCTTTCTTTCTTTCTTGTCTTTTAAATAACAATCGAAAGTAGTTCATTCTCTGATGAATGAATGTTGTTCAAATCACAATGGCTTGTTTAGCAATTTAAATGGTTAAGAAGAATAAATGAAAGATAATTCGGTTAAATTCTTGTTGTTCAAAAAGGAGATTGAAGACCTTGATAGCCTTCTTTTGTTCTCATGGGAATAGCATTTTGTTTCCTAAGATTATTCAACTAAAGTGTGCATATCATAGTAAATTACAAGATAAAGGTGTAAGTGAAGGAAAAACTAAAAATGAAACAAAATGGTGAATAATAAATAGCCAACTAAAGAGGACATACTAGAAGAAATAGTGTAGATGGTACAAAAACTAAGGAATTGGATGTGTGAGTGAGAGAGAAAGGAAGAAAGCAATAAAACGGAGAAAGAGAGAAAGAAAGAGAGTGGGAGAGAATGAGAGAAAAGGAGAGGGCAAGAGAGAGGTGGTAGATAGCTAGGTAGATAGACAGACAGATAGATAGACAGATAGATAGGTAGATAGGTTGGTAGGTAGATAGATAGATAGACAGATAGGTAGATAGATAAATAGGTAGAGAGATAAATAGGTAGAGAGATAGATAGATAGATAGACAGATAGACAGACAGGTAGATGGATGGATGGATAGATAGATAGACAGACATGGAGGTAAATAAACAAATAGATAGATAGATAGCAGGGACACATATTAAGAGAAATATCGTAACAGACCCTTTCATTCAGGCTCATATCCGTGGAAAGCTGTGAACCTAATAGTTTATATAAATGCACTGGTGACAGTGCAATAACCAACGGTAGAGTTTCCTGAAACAGTCCAAGACATCAGAGATGTTGTTACCACAAACAGAGCAATGGAAGAAATGATGCTGCTAACACAAAAGACATGATCATAAAGGCAAGACATATGGAATTAATGCAAAATTACTAAAAGAAAGAAAATTTAAAAACAAAGAGGGAGATAACAAAAAATAAATAAATAAAATATAGAAAAAAAAAAGGAACAAATTGACAAAATGTTTTATGGTACTTGCTCCAGCATAGCCAAAACAAAATAAAGAACATAACCAAACCATGAAAATCATGTACTGGTGGAATTCTACTTTCTTAGATTGAAATAAAATATAAAAAAGATACAAAAAAAAAGAATGAAAAAGTAAAAGAAACATGCTGTTTCCCCACCCCCAACGAAACTGCAATCCTCTTAAAATCCTTCCCTACTCTTCATATCTTCTTCCTTCAGGCATCGTCCTGATAAAAGTCCAAGTTGAATAGCAACTACTTTGGCTTCACAAGTCTGGGAGATGAACTCCAAAGTTTAAATTGTATTTGGATTTTAAGAATAAAAAATTAAGAATAATGATCTGAGTTCTTATTTGTTGAGAAGTCATTTAATTTTAAAACAAAATTATCTAAAATCTGATTTTTTTCATATCACATTATACGTACACATATACCTGTTTTTTTCTTTAAACCCACCTCATTCACTGTTCACTTCCTGTGCATTATTTTGTGACCTGTTGATGAGTTTTAGTGCACCTGAACACTGTATGCAGTAAGTTCATTATTGTATATAAATATATACAAATGTGTACATGTAAACATACACACATACATATACACATTTATACGCATGTATACAGATATATATACATGTATACAAACACACACATACAAATAACTTCAGCACATTTAATTGACTTCATTTTTGTATCAGGTACCACAAATTTATGACATATTTATAATGACAATATTTAAATTACAATCAAGTATATTAAAAGAAAGGCTTATATAGGTTTAATCATATTTGGGAACAAAGAAATTAGTCTGGTGTTATTGACATTTTATAGAAGTTTAAAAATACATATTGTTACATCCTACTTACCCCAAGAAATTTTATTGCTAGACTTTTTTTTTTAATGTCACTGGATAGGTTTATTGTCCTTGTGCCACTTGCTCATTAAATAAAAATATGGATGTTCAAAACAGAATGATTTATATCAATTTCATTTTTATTCAAACTGTAAAATAGCAAAAGGTGGCAGGCTGGCAGCACTAGCAACACATTGACCAAAATGTGGCAGCATTATCAACACATTGACCAAAATGTGGCAGCATTATCAACACATTGACCAAAATGTGGCAGCATTATCAACACATTGACCAAAATGTGGCAGCATTATCAACACATTGACCAAA
>NC_068996.1:51053934-51069549 GCF_001194135.2 Octopus bimaculoides | reverse complement strand
GCAACACATTGACCAAAATGTGGCAGCATTATCAACACATTGACCAAAATGTGGCAGCATTATCAACACATTGACCAAAATGTGGCAGCATTATCAACACATTGACCAAAATGTGGCAGCATTATCAACACATTGACCAAAATGTGCAGCAGCATTATCAACACATTGACCAAAATGTGCAGCAGCATTTCTGATGGCTCTTATGTTCTGAAGTCAACTTTGCCTTTCATCCTTTTGGAGATGAATAAAATATGGCACCAGTTAAGTACTAGGGTTGATGCATTTGACCACTTCCTCCTCAATTGCTGACCTTTGAATAAATTTACAAAGAATTTAAATAGTAAAATAATCTATACATCCAGTGATGAAATATAAAGCCATATACTTTGCCAGATTTTCTAAACTCATCATCATCATTGTTGTTTAACATCCATTTTCCATGCTGGCATGGGTTGGACGGTTTGACTGAGGACTGACAAGCCAGGAGGCTGCACCAGGCTCCAATCTGATCTGGCAAAGTTTCTACAGCTGGATGCCCTTCCTAACGCCAACCACTCCGAGAGTGTAGTGGATGCTTTTTACATGCCACCGGCACAGGAGCCAGTCAGGAGGGCCTGGCATCAGCCACATTTGGATGGTGCTTTTTATGTGCTACTGGCACAGGAGCTGTTGTAAATAAAAATATTCTACAAGAGAATTTGAACTATTTCTTTATATTTTTTTATTTCCTGTGACAGGTCTGTTTGCTGGTGTTAGAGTTTATTATAACAGTTTAGGGATACATTTAAAAAAAAAAAAATTATAACTTTTCACCGATAGTTCAAATGTAAAATTATAAAGAGAGAAAATAAAGTAAATAAATGAAAAATTAATAGATGTAAATTTGGTAAACCTGTATGAAACAAACATTTTAATTATTAAATCTATTTTCAATTAAAAGGAACTCAAAAATGTTGGTTTTATATTAATTAATTATGAAAAACAAAAATAAGTTTATCACACGTGCACACATCATATTCCGTGGTGCATACGCAGACAAAGATTCATAAAAGACAAAAGTTCAAATGAAAAAACATCTCACGTTTCTCTTTTATTCATACAAAAGTACAGGCATGGCTGCATGGTTAAGAAGCTCACTTAGCAACCATGTGGTTTTGAGTTCAGTCCCACATCACAGCACGGGCAAGTATCTTTTACTATTGCCCTGGGCTGACCAATGCTTTTTAAGTGAATTTGGTAGATGGAAATTGTGTGGAAGCCTGCTGTTTTTTTGTGTGTGCATGCATGTATTTGTGCATGTGTGTATGTGTGTCCCTTCCCAACCATTTGAGAACTGGTGTTGGTTTGCTTACATCCCCATAACTTAGCAGTTATACATAAGTGCCAGACTTCAGGAATAAGTACTGGGGTTGATTGGTTCAACTAAACCTTTCAAAGTTTTTTCCTAGCATGACCACAGGTCAACCAGGTAACAAAAAAAAAAGGTAAATGGATATGTTTACACTGTTATATTCAGCACAACATGTGAAAACATACATTAAAATATATTCAGTTATATTCAGTACCACATGTGCAGACCTACATTCATATATTCAGTTATGTTCGATATCACGAGAAAGTGTACATTTACAAATTCAATTTTATTTGGTACCACATGTGAAAATACATGTTCACATATTAAATCATATTCAGTACCACATGTGCAAACACACAGAAAAAATATTAAAACCTGGAAAAAAGGGTTGTCTTTATTCAGAGCGCCTTCAATCATCAATACCAATTAATGATTATTAATAGATTAGCTGGATAATCAACAATCATGGTGATAAGACAGAATAATAATCTTTTCTACTCTAGGTACAAGGCCTGAAATTTTCATTGAGGGAGGGTGTAAGTTGATTACATTGACCCCAGTGTGTAACTGGTACTTATTTCATCAACCAAGAATGCATGAAAGGCTAAGTCAACCTCAACATAATAATTATAGTTAGCTAAGCTTAAACCAAAATATTTATTTTTAATCAGGGCTGTGGAGTTGAAAAAAGAAACTTCAACTCCGACTCCTTACTATTTTCACCCCCGACTGACTCCTCTACTATTGGCACCCCCGACTCGGACTCCTCTACTATTAGTACCCCCGACTCTGACTCCTCTTTATGTAATTAAATGATTGTGGTCTACATATCTCATAAAGCATATACATACACTTGTACTTTGAGTAGGCCTATATCTTATAACTTGGTTTATATTAAAGAATAAAGATGTCGGAGTCGGCATAATTTTACTAACTCCAGCTACTCCTTAATAGTTTCCAACTCCGACTCCACAGCCCTGTTTTTAATTAGTAGATTTTTTTTTTTAAAGGGATTTTTAATGATGTGCCATTTTATGATAGTTGAATGCACATGAATTATACCCATTACCAATAACTTGCCCAATAATCTCCATTCATCACTGCCCTATTTCTTATACCAACAGTTAATTCTAACATCAGTATACCTTTTTATTTATTACTTAACCCTTTAGCAGTCAGATTCCTGCCAAACACAATGCTTATGTATTCACACTGTAAGATAAATATAATTACAGAAGGGAGATAATACAGATGGCTAAATTCAATAGAATATACAGCACAACCATTTTGGGGTTAACAGGGTTTCTCACTAACTCTGTGTCCATCATGATACTAAGATCACAGTGGCTCAGTTCCTTGCTGATATAATGTGGCATTTCAAACCAATAAACAACTACAGTACAGAGATCAAGTTTACGGTAGGTGGTTGTTCAGTTTCCCTTTTCAATCCAGGTGAAACACATTCCTAACACCCCCCACCCCAACTAACCATCACAAACATAGACCTCTTTCTGAAGTAAATTCAAGGTAACTGTATTTCACAATTAAAACTTAAACTAATGAACCCATTATTTTGTTGCTTTTACATGAATCACTACCCCATTATCGACCCAATTTTCTTTGACACTTCCTTGGCACTTTCCGCCACTCCCAGAGGGGCAATACCACCCACTTTGGGAACTACTGGTTTTGATCATATTGAAGATACTTAATACAGATATTAATAGTTATTGCCAATCCAACATGGCAGTCCAAAAAATAGGACGAATGCTGCCATTGATTAGCTCCCAAGAGGCCATCACCTCTAGCTTATCAATGTAAGGGGCAACACCCTGAAACTAGTCTGTAGATGCCAGACCAGCAAGGGGAAGTGGCTGACCTCTCCTATTTTTGGGACTGCCATGTTAGCTTGGCCATAACTATTAATATCCAGTACTGCTACTCAAACAAGTATCAATCAATCAATATGTACCTTCAGTTAAACCAACGTTCTGGTACAAACCAATAAAATATTTAATCAATGTTCTAAACTTCACATCTTTATTGTGAGGCAATTGCAATAAATATGTAAAGACTTTCCAAGGGAGAAAATAAAGAAAAAGAAACTGAAAATGTCCCCGGGTTGTAGTGTTGATGGAAACAGAGTAAAAAAAACTATCACTATATTTTGGACTCAGGTTTCAATTCCTGCATGACCTCAAGTTATTTTGTACTTGATCCATACAGTTAAACCCAAGTATTACCTGGGGAAAAAAAGTCATTCAACTAATTAGTGTGTGTGCGTGTGTGCGTGTGCGTGTGTGTGTGTGTGTGTGTGTGCACACACACCAAAAAGACAGGGTGGTGGTGAGGTTAGATCAAAATATTGGGCCTGACAGACAAAATGGCACAGTATATCGCTCACCGATTAGAAATTTGTGACAATACACTGTACTGCAGACCCATCCGACCAATGCTAGATCGGACAGACAGACACAGAAGAACACACAATAATATTCCTGGGAACCCTGTCAAAAGAAATCAATATTTCCTAAACGGTCTTTCTCATATTAGCTTTTAGGTTTGTTATATTTTAAAATGCTGAGTGAGATTTTTCACGCATATACACCAATATTGTGGTGCAGTGTTTTTATTCTATAAATATTCTTGAATCAATAAACAAAACCAGTGATACTGATCAACAAAATTAAAAATTTCTGCCACAAGCACAATGCCACGTATGTTTTTCTTAAGCAAGATGTAGTCAAATGCATCAATGATAGTGTGTATTACAGATATTTATATTACTGCCCCTGGAGGGACCAGGGGAAAAATAAAAACCTTCTCCGGTGAGATTTGAAGTATGAACATTAAGAGACAAAAGTAAATATTGTAACATCTGGTCTGGCACTCTACCACTTATCGCACTTCACTGCTCTTACTCTCAACAGCAGTGATGACGATTATAATTCATCATCACTGCTGCTACCGTTGCCACCAGCAACAATAATAAATAGTTTCTAATAAGGGCAAAAGGCTTGAAATTTGTGGGAGGGGTAAAGTTGATTACAACCCAAACACTGAAAGGATGAAAGGCAAAGCTGGCTTTGGTAGAATTTGAACTAAAAAACAAAAACAAAGAATTATCACCAGATATGCTAATGTAACAGCCAAGTAACAGACTCCTAGATATGGTGTCTCAATAAAAACACTGATGGTTAGGACATCTCGTCAGCACAGTCTTCTTTGTGAGTGTAAATCCCTTCTCCAGAAGCAGAACAAAATAATGGGGAACTGCTAGTCTTCTGTGTTGTTAATACCATGATACTAAATGAGGCACAAGTAAGAAAGAAGAGTTTAGCTATTGGCTGGATAGATTACAAGATAGCCTACGACAATGTTCTACAATGGGTTCTTGGAGTACTTGAGGGATGCTTGGAACCGATGAGAGGACAAACAGCTTTTAGAAAAAAGCAACGAGAGTGTGAGAAGTAGAAGTAACATGAGCAAATGACTCGTTAGGAAATGTGATGATACGCAGCAGGATATTCCAGGAAGACTCTTTCTCCCCTTTACTTTTCCCTCATTGTGCTAATCCCTCCAACAAGCATTCTGAAATAATCCAGGCTTACCTATGAGTTATCCATAAAAAGCAGGTGAAAATGAATCCCTTGCTTTATATGGATGACCTCAAGCCTATATATAAAAAGTGAAAAAGACTATATTCCCCAATCCAAACGGAGTATTTAGCAAGGATATTGAGATGCAGTTTTGGGTAAAAACAAGTTAATTATGAAGAGAAGCCAAACTCTGCTGACATAAAATTATCACAAGATGTTAGATTGTTGAGAAATAATGAGGGATGCCTAGGGGTGCTGCAAGATGATAGGAAAATGAAAGAGAAAAACTTCCAAAAAAATACAAGAGAAAAATCAGGAAGGTGCTTGAAATAAGATTAAATGGAATATAATCAAAGTAACGAATACACAAACCATAACCATATTAGGATAATCTGGTCTATTTTTTTTAAATGGCCCAAGACAGAGCTACAGGAATCAGATAGAACTAGGAAGACGCACACAATGCACAACATATACCACCCTATAAGGAATACCGACTCAACTCTCCCTACCAAAAAAAGAAGGCTGAAGATTATTATTACTGCAATATTGGATTTGAAAAACTGTTGTACATAATGGAGAAAGAATACTATCAGTGGCTAAAAATGTTCAAAAAGTTACTGAAACAGTAGGAGAATTCAAGATCAAATGGTAAAAGAAGTAGCTGGAAAGAGAAGGAATTTTATGACCAATTCATGCAACAAATTGAGGATATTGAAAGTAAAGAACCCTGGTTGTGGCTGATGGACAGAAACCTGAAACAAGAAATTGAATTGCTATTTATAGTTGCTCAGGAACAAGTTATTAGGATGAATTTGATAAAGACAAAGATTGATTAAATTCAGTGAGAGAGTAAATGCAGAATCTGTGAGAAAGGAGACAAAAGTATTAATCATCTCTTGAGTGAATGCAGTAAGCTAGCACAAAAAGAGTATAAGCATAAGCATGACTGCATAGGTAAAAGACAGTATTGGGATGTTAACCAAATGTGTGGCTTCAAAATAGCAGAAAAGTGGTATGAACATGAACCAAAGGCTGTGATAGAGAATAAAAAGTACAAAATTTCATGGGACTTCCCCAGAAAGACTGCCCCTTCTACTGAAACAAGAAAAACAGATTTGATTATGGTGGATAAAAGAAACAAATAGTGTAAGCTCATAAGCTTTGCAATACCATGTGAGGATAGAGTGGATACTGAAGAAATTGCAAAAATTGAGAAATATTGGGACTTAGCCAGAGAGTTGAGGAAACTGTGGTAGACTAAGATGACAGTTCTGTGGCAACTGACACTTTTGGAACAACACCCAAACTGCTACCTAAGAGACAGAGAAACTGGAAATGAAATGTGCATTGCTAACCTACAGAAAATTGCCATCTTGTATTCTGCATGAATCCTAAAAAAGATTCTTGAAATTTGAGAAGACTTGTCACCAAACCTCAAGACAACATCCTTGCTCAATAATATACAATCTAATACTTCTAATAATAAACTCCATATTCTAAACAGTGTTTCAAAAATAATTAGAAACAAAACAGAAATTATTTCCAGGACCTCTTGTAACGCCATTGATCGAAACAAAGAATTTATTGGATTAAAATTAATCAAAATTAGATTAAAATTGATTAAACTTAAAAATTAGTTGGGAATAGGATGCATATGGTAGGAACAGGGTCCTTAGAGTAAAGGAATGTGTCTGGCTTCTAAAACATTAAGCAGATGATAGCTAAATCTCCTCTTGGATAGGATTATAAGTCAATCACAACCAACTTTCCTTGGAGACCTATGTAATTATTTCCCTACAGTCAAGTAATGTTAAACTATTCACAGTATGTATCTCTTAACCTAAAACTCAAGGGTCTGATATGATACCAGTGTAGGTTTGTAAGTTAATGACTGAGAATTCCCCCAGCAGATCTCAGCAACAACTATTCTCAACTCCAGGTAGGTACATTGAAAACAAGCAGATTCAAGTATCACCCAGTGACAGCAGGGAACGAAGTATACCGGTTCTCCAGTTTTAAATCTAAACAGTCATACCACTCAAGGGATTAAATGATATGGTGAGCTTTGAGAGAAGTATTTATTTCTTAAATATAATTTCTGACACTAAACAGATTACTAAAAACAAATGTAGCTGAAAAGGAGAGAATTTCAAGTAATTACATGAATTTCTTTACTTAAATTAGAAATATACACTTAACCCTTTAGCAGCCAAATCTAATGCTTATCTATTCATATTGTTTTTAATTAATCATGCATTATCTCATAGCTTTGAGATTTTGAAGGTGTGATTATTATTTTTAAAATGACATTGTAGGGTAGGTGTGAGATGTTGGATCTGGCCAGTTTAAATGATAAAGGGTTAAATTGAATTATATAACAATGACAGTATTAATGACTAATTTAGCAGAAATCTCAATAAGAAACATTTTAATTGAATAGAACTTTAAGTAAAGTTGTTACCAATCATTATATTGTGATTGAAAAATCAGATTCCACTGACAGTTGGAATCATCGAAACTTTGCATTTCATATATTCAAAGAATCCTTGTTGCTTTTGCTCTATTTTTTCTTTTGTATTTTTTATTTATTTTGAAGTAGGAACATTTAATGTTTGCTTCTAGAAATAATGAATTCAGCCATTTTATCTGGCAGGAAAATGATTTTATGAATGAATGAATAAATAAATAAGTATATGATAGAATAATACTGATGGGGTACTAGAATCACTTAAGGAAAGGTTTGATGGTAGTATGATGAAGTGAGAATGAATCAGAATTTAGTATATCAAAGAATAATAATTGAGAAGATTGATTCTGAGACATGAAGAGTTTGAAATCTCAGAATAACAGTTTGTTTGATGTGATATTTGACAATGTTAACTGAACTAGACTGTATGTTGCAAATGAAGGAAGATATTCCAAAATCATGGAATGGTCGTGATAAAAAAAATCAAAACTGAATACTAATGTAAGAAAATATACAAGAGCATAAACACAGCTGCCCTGCAAAATATAAATACATATTTATTGTCATTCTGCTTCATTCTCGCAAAAATTGATAAAGATAATTTGATAAATTCTCTTTATCCCTGACAAAGTAGCGAAATATGGTTTCTGAAATCTATCTTTATCTTTTCATTGTCATTCAGTATCAATCACACACACGTATAAGAATATATATTTCTCTATTCTATGACTTTTTTTTTTTTTTTTGCTCAAGACAAAGTCTTGTTTTAGAAAAGAATAATAGTAATAGAGGTTGAACCAACCACCTCGAGGTTATTAAATTTAGCAGCTTATCCATTCCACCACTGGCCTTTACCAACTTTATACTTTGGTATTGTTACCCTCAACTCTTTTCTGTCCAGCTTTGCTTCCAAAATAATCTAAGTAAGAGAAGTATCTTTGGTTATTCAAGTGTACTGACATACATTTACAAAAATGTGCTTTGTTTATTCTCTTGATATTTCTTCACCAGGCAATCATAGAATTTTTCATTCTATTTCAGAGACTTCAGTGCTTGTCTATTGCTCAGCCCACTTCTATGTAGTCTCTCCTGTCATTTTGCCCCAATATTTGCCTAATTATTTCAAGTTAACAATAATCAATTCTTTAGCCATTTAAAATAGCCATAAGTTACCCTAATATTCTACCTGGTTTATGTTCAAACCAACCAGATCTGGCCTCTCACACCTCCACTGCAATGTCATTTTAACAATAAGCAGTATTTAAAATCTTAAAGCTATGAGATAATGCATGACTAATTCAAAATAATATGAATAATTAAGCATTGGATTTGACAGCGTAGAAAGGAGCAGTTGAAAGTTAATTCTAATTAAATTATAGTCATTCATGCAGATTGTATCTTAGTTATTTCTTCTCTAAACAATTCCATATAACAAGACCTGTGTACAATATTATACAATTGCTTAGTGATTGTTACTCATCTGAACGTTCATGTACCCTATGATACCAGCTACTATTCAACGCAAAAGCACTGTTAAATAATAGGCAGTACCATGATATACATGGAAGTTTAAATAACTAACAATTGTTCTCAACATGAGTCATGGATAAACATATTTAAATATATTTAATGATTTTCTCATTATTACTCCGAGTAGAGTGAAGCCTATTCTCAGCTGATGAGGTCATAAAAAGAACAAAACATTCACAGTTGCCTCCCATACACTTGCTGAGATCACACTGACTAACATTGTTTTTGCCCTTCAGTGCATAATTGCTTCTTTTTCCTAGTTTAACATCCTTTGCAATAAATATTTTAATCCTAACCTACCTAATATACATTCACATTTCTTAGATTTATTAAAATAATTTTAATTACAAGAGACATAAGCTTTGTGAGTGTTTATTGAGCAAAAACACCTAAAGCTCCATGAGGCTCCGGCAGAGGATGGTGGCGAACCCTACTGTAGTCTTTCACAACAACTTTCTCTCACTCTTACTTCCTGTTTCTGTTGTACCTGTATTTCAAAGGGTCAGCCTTGTCACACTGTGGGGGCAATTAGGGAGATGTGTTAATGCAGAGGTGGTAAAACAGTGGAGGGAGGAAAAGAGGGGCTGGGGCATCATAGACACAAGGGTGGAGAACAAAAGGTGAATATAGTAAAAGGGTGGGAGGGCATGGGGGGAAAGTACAGCAATAGAAAAAGGTGATGCAGCAAGAGCATCCCAGTTATCAACAAACCCTTTCTCTCTTTGTTTGCATCCTTACTACGATGCTTGCCCAAGAGAGAAGGTTTGCACCAATGTAACATAAAAGCTGCAGTTCCTTATCCGCCCCCCCCCCTTTTTTAATTCGGCACCTTGAGATTTGTTTTCACCATTTCATATCTTCCCAAGCCTTCCTCTTCCACAGGTACCATCCACTTTTGAGTGTTCAATATATACTTTTTTTAATGCAGCTGTTGTCATCCATACACATCACAAAATGCCTGTATCAGTGTAGTCTTCTTACTTGTAAACTACATCCAATACTCCTCTTAATACAGCTTTTGCCCTTAAGTTATCTGTATACAGGGTTGTTCATGGATGCTGAAATCTCACATCCAGTGAAGCATGCTTTCCTCACCTTTACAAATCCTCTACATTCAGGTTTACAAATACTAGATATACACGATATAGATACTAGATATAGGCACAGGAGTGGCTGTGTGGTAAGTAGTTTGCTTACCAACTACATGGTTCTGGGTTCATTCCCACTGTGTGGCACCTTGGGCAAGTGTCTTCTACTATAGCCTCGAGCCAACCAAAGCCTTGTGAGTGGATTTGGTAGACGGAAACTGGAAGAAGCCCATTGTATATATGTATATATATGTGTGTGTGTATGTGTTTGTCCCCCCCACCAACATCGCTTGACAACCGATGCTGGTGTGTTTATGTCCCCGTAACATTAGCGGTTCAGCAAAAGAGACCAATAAAATAAGTACTAGGCTGACAAAGAATAAGTCCTGGGGTCGATTTGCTCGATTGAAGGCCGTGCTCCAGCATGGCTGCAGTCAAATGACTGAAACAAGTAAAAGAGTAAAAGAGAGGGTATACAGATTTATTTTCCAGCTAAGTATTTCTCTTGCATCTACCTCATTGGGACAATGATATCAGTACTTTTCTTGGTACAAAACAAACTGCGTCCCATCCCAGGATAATCCTGTTCCTAAACACTTTTTGCAATAACTCTTTCTATAATTTTCATGATCCGGTACAACAATTTGATACCTCAGTAATTTCCACCCTCTAATGAAGTGGGGGGGGGGGATTTTTGGCAGTCCATATAAGATTTTGTTTGTTAGAAATTTATTTGCACTAAATTGGTCATGCTTCTATAATAAACAAAAATATTTTAACAATTTCATACAGTTTTATACAATTCGAAATAATATTTAATTATAAAAGTATAATAGGACTTTTTTTTAAACATCAAATGGATATGGATGTCTACCAGAGCAAAATACGAATTCAAGAGATCCATAAGAAAAAAATGGTTGAGAACCACTGCTCTAATGCATCACCTTTCCCCTTTGTAACAGTTCATAATAATTCTACAACACCAATCATTTGTATTATCTGACTACTAAAATGACTAAACCACACCCTATTTGAATTATTTTAAGCATCTCAGCAACTATTTCCAATGGACTACCTGCTTTCCTTGCATTCACCTTATCTACATACAGTGGTCAACTATGATAGCCAGTCCCTCAATTGAGTATATTTGAAGTGGACACTCTTTTTGTAAAAGTTCCCACATTCTGCAGCCTTTCATAGTAACACTTCCATGCCCTCTCTCTCTCTCTCTCACTCCCTTTGTATGCATACAATATGCTTGTGTATTATGTGCATTTATATGTATAGAATAATATTGGCTCAAACACAACATTCCAATATTCACTCTTCATTTTTGGGCAAAATTCTTACCAAACATTCACTGAGTTATTTATAATACAGGCGATAATTCCAGAATGGTGTGGAATGAATGACATGACCACAAAATACCAAAAACATGAGTTTGGATGGACTGGACATTTTGCAAGGTTCACAGGCAAAAGTTTACAAAATATTGGAAAAGGCCACTTGGAAGGCTTCCACAATGATAGGAAGACAATTTAGTTAAACGATTCGGGTCAAGATGGAAAAACAATGGTGCAATCAAGAAAGAATTGGAAGTGCATTGTGACCAGCGATATATAACATTCAATAGTCCTGTTGATACAGTGAGATTACATGCGCACACACACACACACACACACACACACACACACACAGTTATAAGACAAGATGACGGAATGAACAGGCTTCAATCACAACAGTTTCTGAGTATTTATAGCAGTTGTTAGCTGCTAAGTTTTCCATATCATATTATCATGTAAATATTATGTAAATAAATATGATCCACCAGTAGCTATGTACCTGAACATCAGCCAAATCTTTGGCTTTACATGAAGGCAAGTCATCTGGTATCAATGTGGTAGAATCCAATAAAAAAAAATTTGCTTCTTTCATATTAATCATAAAATGGAGGAATAACATAGTCAAGCAGTGGATTGAAGAAGGATATTGATGAGTGTAAAAGAACTCAAGAAAACTGCAGAAAAGTTTCTGATGGTGCAAAGAGGTTGTAAATTCTATAGACATGTCACCAAAAGGCACCAGAACAGTATTGACTTGGATATATGCATGAAGAGTTGCAAGAAAGAGGAGACCAAATGATCAAATGGGTGAATTAGTTCTGCAACAATGTAGAAAAATTTAGGTCTGACAAAACAAATCTGCTATTCTTCCTACCCATGAGAAACATGTATGGTGCAGCTGAAGTGAAACATGGCATCTGATTGTTTGCAAGGAACAGTTAAACATTGGAATTATTGTTTTGGAGGAGAGGGGCAGCTGAGGTAATACACAGATCAAAGCTAATTTTTCTTTAGTTGAAAACCATTTAAATGATTTAAAATACTATCAAATCCTTGAAAGGGTTTATTACCCATCTGTTCCATTAATTGATAAGAATATGGAACTCCATGCCATACAAATAAGCCATCACAAACTTGGATGCTCACAGAATTAAATCTCTGGAATGATTTGTTCAAAAACCTGATCTTAATCTGAAAGTACACATACAGAAATATCTCGACAAAAGATCAAAAATTGCATTCATTAGGGAGCTGAAAGATGCATTGATCAAACGGGATAAATGTGGATCCGTCTCTCAGTGGTAAATCAAATCCATAATTAATCAAGTGAAAGCCCTGATATGAGCTCTGAAGGGAGACCTTACAAAATACTGAGACAAACTTTAATTCATTTTGAATAATTTTTCATAAAGTTATTAGAAATTGAATTAATATCATTAATTATTCTGGTTATAAAATTATTGAAGTAGTTGTATGCTGTCAACTTAATGTGACAGTCCCCTGAAGGGAATAATACTACTGTATTACAGTAGTATTATTCCCTTCAGGGGACTGTCACATTAAGTTGACAGCATACAACTACTTCATCGTATCACTACTGCATAAATCTCTCTATAAAGTTATTGTTGGTTACTTTATAGTGTGTGACCTTCACATTAGCAAATACAGAGTACAGAGATGACCTGACAACAAACACAAGAATGTTATCATCCATCAATGATTCACAGTGATTTTAGTGAAAATTCTTGATAAGCAACATGTACATTATTGAAAGTGACTCAAAGACATTAGGAAGCATTAAGTGCATTAATAAGCATTTGTGTTCCCCTATCTTTAACACCAACAACATCAGAATATGCTTTTGTTTTTACATATTTCATATTCTTAT
Source organism: Octopus bimaculoides (assembly GCF_001194135.2). Lineage (NCBI taxonomy): Eukaryota > Metazoa > Mollusca > Cephalopoda > Octopoda > Octopodidae > Octopus > Octopus bimaculoides. The sequence goes on along the minus strand of NC_068996.1, from coordinate 51,056,277 downwards.
GGTTCCTGTACATTATTTATGCTGTGTCCCTTTGTCTTGTAACTTGGTGGTTTGACAAATAGAAATCACTAAAGTATCAGATTGAAGTAAGCACCATGATCATTATGATCAACTAAAATATTTGATAAGTGGTGCCCCAGCATGACCATAGTCCAATGTCTGAAACCAATAAAAGAGTAGGATACATTCTATAATTCTTTTACAAGATTCTGATTTTGGACTGTGACGAAAGGCCATAATCAATATCTTATTATACAGATATCTGACTGCTATTTTTTTTTCATTCACACCACAACCCAGACAGGTGAAAAGCAATATTGAGTTAATGTACTGTATATACAAATGGAAGAGTAGGTTTTATAGGTCTTTCTGACTATAAATAAGTATAGGGAGACAGAAATGTAAATAAGATTGTTAATGTAAGAAAGAATTGTAGTTGTTAATCTAACACCTGTGTAGTTAATAGTTCAGAACAAACAATGCTAAAATATTATTGAAAACCAAGTTAAATTGTCATATTAAAAAAACTTTTTTTAAAAAAGTAAATAAAAAGAAGGTAAAAGTACATGCAACCAAGAGACACACATATATACACACACAACATAAGATGCAATACAGATATGCATGATTCTCTCCCTCCCATACGTTCAGGTTCCATAATGTTATGAAGTGTTAAGAAATGAAAAATACACATGCTGATACAAGGAGTGTGAAACCTTGCCAAAAGAAAAACACAGACATTGTATATAATTTGATAAAGATTTGTAATGGAATTAAGAAGATATAGTTGCAATGAATTATTATGATGAAAAGTGGGGAAAGAGAAAAAATATGCCCCCAAAAGACAAAAAATTTTCCAATAACATTTGTGCAGTAATGGCTTTGTTTCAAGACCAATGTAAAACATATGAGGAATTGGTACTCATTCTAGGAGAAATTCAATTTGAAGTGCGCGTAAACAGATGGAAAGTTGTAATGTCAGGAGGAGGAGGAAGAAGATGAACATTTGATGAAAACAGCCAATGAGGGTTCTAATTTCTTTTAATCTCTTTTCAATTTAGAACAGAAGTTTCTTGGTTGGTAATCCACTCTGCGGTCCATGTAGACTACAATAGCTATTCGATTCTAATATATTCAAATGACAGACTGAATGTATTTGCAACCATGCAATGGTAAGGTTAAACAATCAAATCAGATTAACATTAAAGGCTAGGAGTTCTTTATGAATATCTAGGTATTCTTTCTATATTATTAATGTAAGTAATACACATATCTCATATATGTATCACAAAATATCTAACATACTACTAGTATACTGAAATTACTAGCTGTTGTTTAAACACTATATTGAGTGACATAATTAAATATCTTATTACTATTTTTGCCACAAGAATATAAGGCTTAAACTGACGAGTTTTAGTTCATTTCTTTCAGGGATGGGGGCCGATGTTGGTTAATCATCTTATACAAAACTGGTCTTCAACATTGCAATATTCCTGCTAAGACATGTTTGTAAAAATATTCATAACCCTAGTCTAGTTTTTGTATTTCCTCATGCTGGTTGGCACTTAACTTCTTCAAATTGCTTTATCTTATAATCGCAAAAGATCATAAGAGGCTAACTCACTTCCGGCACTAAGAAAATACGATTATTTGAATGGCTAGAATATTTAACCAATTGCTTAATATAACATTCAGTAAGACAACAAACCTGCCTGCTGTTGAACAATTCTCTCTTTTTCGCAAGAACATCATCCTTCTTTAGCAAAGAAGAATTCCTACAAGATGACTGCAGAGTGGAAAAAGAAGACTGGAGATTTGATGTGTATGGTTTTCGCTTAGATGCAGGAGCAAAAGCAGATTGGTAGGAATAAGTTGTTAAAGAGCTCTTATTGATGTCCTACAACATAAGCAGGGAACAGAATGTGACAATCAGCTGTAAGCAGACCCTATAAGCTTATCACATTAATAAAATAAAACAGAAAATAATTGTTTACATAACAGAAAAGCTTTAAAATTATAATAAATGTTAGACAGAAAAATAAACAGATTTCAAAAGATTAGTAAAATTAAATTAAATAAAGAAAAAAAAAATATTAAAGATAACAAAAAATAAATTAGAAAAGAAAATTCAAAAGTAACTAAAACAAAAAAATATATATATAAGTATTAAAGAAAATCACAAATATGAACAAAAAATAACGGAAAAATGTCACCACACTGTTCCCATTAAGCTTAAAACATGATTTATTTTAAAAAAACAAACTATGAATGCATGTTTATGTGTGCAAGTGTGTGTATATATGTATATATATATATATATATATATATATATATATATAT
>NC_068996.1:51033896-51053404 GCF_001194135.2 Octopus bimaculoides | reverse complement strand
TCTATTATATATATCTTATATTCCATTTATATTGTTAAAAAAACACACCAAACTCTGTGGATCTTTTAATCAAAATTCTTAACTGCTCTTAATTTCAGTACAAAAAAATTTTTTCTTTCATTCCTCTTTTTCTCACACTTCCTTCCATATGTATCCCACATGGGTTTTATTTACATGCATTATTATGTATATTTATATATATATATATTTTTGGTTGGCGTTAGGAAGGGCATCCAGCTGTAGAAACTCTGCCAAATCGGACTGGAGCCTGGTGTTGCCATCCGGTTTCACCAGTCCTCAGTCAAATCGTCCAACCCATGCTAGCATGGAAAGCGGACGTTAAACGATGATGATGATGATGATGAATATTTTAAAAAATTATTCATGTATCAATATGTCTTAATATATATTTATGCATTTTAAGTTGAATTTATAAATGTATGAGTATGATTGCCTAATTTGAGTTTATATCTTAATTCTTCTCTTTTGTCTCAGGTTCAACCCGAGCACTTCTTTTTAGCAGTTCTATATATTTCATAAGAAAGAACAATAATATCATATATATATAAGTGCATGTATGTTCAAGAATAAACCTCACAACTTTTCTTAGAAGATATCTGGCTTTGACCTTGCTCAGGAGTGCAACACTGCACTTTACTCCTGAACTGAATGTACAGTTTAGGTGAGAGAGAGAGAGAGAGAGAGAGAGAAAGAGAGAGAGAGAGAGAGAGAGAGAGAGAGACAGACAGACAGACAGAGGAGTATATGAGAACTTCAGTAAAATTCTTGGAGGCTATCATGGCCAAGTGGTTCTTAGAGCAGTTGTCTTCTATCATAGCTTAAGACCAACAAAAGCCATTTTCTGAATGGAAACTGTAAAAGCTGTTACAAGTGTAGAGCAGGGCAGGGTGGGATGGAGGAATGGGAAGGTTATAGTGCAGCTATTCAAAATATGCATTCCAAAGTTTCTTCCTTTGTGTTCATTCAGGTTACAAGATGGATAGATGGAAAGAGTTTAGGAATTAAAAAATACCAAAAAACACCCCTATGTATTGTTAATTTTTCTTCAGTCCCCAGCACTTAAAATATGATGTTGTGTTGTATGGCTGCATGGGCAAGTAGGTTGTTGGTAATGGCATGTCCTATGTTTTGTAGAAATGGGCAATTTACATGTCACTTGATGGTAGTTAGTGATAGTTGTCTCTACAGTGCTGTAAGTGAATATATAAAATGAAATTACCAAGTATTGCAGTATATCTGTTACTAAAACTCAACGGAAGAGCCAAGTTTTTGATTGGAATTGTATTTTTATTAACTATATTCGTATGCCTATACACCATTCACACTGTGTGACACCTTGGGCAAGTGTCATCTACTACAGTTTCAGGCCGACCAAAGCCTTGTGAGTGGATTTGGTAGCTGGAAAATGAAAGAAGCCCTTTATGTATATATATATATATATATAAAGACAAACACAATATATATATGAAAATGTATGTGCATATATAGTTTTGCATCTCAGTGTGTTAAAAGGTAGATCAACCATTCAACAAACAGAACAAAATAAAATACCTGACTATAAACCTAGTATTTATTTAGTCAAAATCAACCATCAACAAAATAAAAGTCAAAAGTCATCAACTAAAATTCTTGAAGCTGGTGCTCTAGCATGGCCACAGTCCAATGATTATTGTAACAAAAATAAAAAATAACCAGGATGTAGACATCTGTGATGAACAGAGATGAAACTGATTGAAACATATGAAGATGTAAATATCAGTCAAAATGTTTAATTATTGTAGATGAAGATGGATGTTATACACCTCTGCTGGCAATCGTCTCCATTTTGGATGGAGGTGACAATCAGCATGAAACCATTGGTAGCATTGTTAATCCACAAATGAAAATGTTTGTGTATGTATGTATGTATATATATACTACATATGCAGGCAATAAAAATATTGAGGAATAAATATAAAAATAAATGAAACTAAAAAAACTACAAATAACACCAAACCTAAACAAAGAGGTCACTCACTCACAAACTAGATAACGATATTGTCACATATGATTGCTTTATAGAGAAATACTAGTGACGAAACAAGCATTTGCTTCCTGATAAGTAAATGTCAGTTTTGTAGCAATCAATAGCCAAAAGATAATTAGTGTCATTGAAGTACAGATTGAAAAAAAAAAACAAAAAAACAAAAAAAAAACTTGCAAGATGTCTCCATCACACTTGTAATACATTTTTATGAAGAGATTTCTCTCCCAGACAAAAACCACAGCATTGTTTCTTTTAATGGTGTATATTCATTAAACATAGCACTCAGATGACAATTTCACAACATAATGTCATTTTCAAAAAAAACTACAATTATCTTTCAAAAACCTTTTACTCTAAACAAATATTCAACTTGTCTATCTATAAATTTTTAGTTGATATTTTAAAACCTTATATATAAGCTGTAGTAGAGTTAGTTGAGCAGTGGCAGTATACCCTGGAAAATGCAACCTCCCTTTCTATATAGGTCAGTTTCTACAGCAAAAATGAAGGCCAGATGAGAATTCTAGAAGGAATCATAGATACTGGGGAGAGACAAGTGGAATTAGTGGATAGAAAGGGCATGTAAATAGCTAATCCAGAAAGACAGAGGCTGTTGTAGTAAGAAATGCAACTGGTTTGGTTTAGGTCCACCATGACCATGTATGCCTATGACCAATTTGTTTTGGCCCCACTGAAAAATACTTCCAAGAGTTCTATTCATGAAGTTACTGTACCTGGTGTGAGGTTTTACATTGCATTTGGATGATAACTGTATGTGGGTAAAAGGTTAATGAGTAAAAAGGTCATATCATCTGCACAGGTATGTGTGTGTATGTGTGTGTGTGTGTGAGCAAGTATACCAATTAATGTTTTGAAGGAGGAATGTGGAAGATATTAATGAATTAGGGGGGGGGGGTATATTGGTGACTGTAATAAGGTAACATCCCCAGAGGATCTCACTTGGAAGCCATATACTGGTGTTTAACCCTTTATTATTTCAACCAACCACATATAGCTCAAATATTCAAAACGCTTTATGCTCAAACTGACCAGATGCTATGTCTCATATCCTCCCTACACTGTCAGAAATATCAAGGCTGAGATAATAGATGATTAATTAAAAACAATGTGAATAAATAAGCATTGCCTTTAACTGAGTAGTCTGAATGATAAAGGGTTAAAAAAAAAAGTCTGAGAGGGATTCTTAGAGATGCAGGAGGTGATTGTTTACAACTGTTACTATTACTTGTGGTCAGTAGTTGGCAGGGTTAAAGAGACTGTTCTTTTCATAGATTGTAGATGGATTGCATGTATCTACAGATTTGGAGAGAAAGGAGAGAGATGAGGGTGGGATGTATAATGGGAAAGACACTTGAGATTAGTCACTTTATTGGGTTGGAGTGATGAAAGGAATTTTCACGCAAAAAGTCATAGTGAGACTGAGGTGTGGTGAAAGAGAGTTTGGAAGTAGCTTTTGTTGAGTGTTGTTCAGCGATGAGTTGCAGGCAAAGCAGGAAGCAAATGTAGATGCTTTAATATTATTTCATTTTAAGCGGAGATGTTGCCAACAGGTCTGTCTTGATTGAGGAGTGGTAGGTAGGAAGATCATGCAAAGTTAACAGAGATCCTCTTGGCAAGGAACCAAAAAGCATTGCTGCTACTCGGGAGACGGAAGCTTGTAGAATATGCGATGCATAAGATATCTTTTGTTTTTACGATGGTATTCTTACAAGTGCTTCAGCTATAGGAAAGCCTTTGAACCAGTAATGGTAGGAGACTTTCTCCAGAAATTACCAGCAGAGTTGTTCTTTCCTTGTACTGCTTCTGCACAGTTGTAAGTCAACCTCTTACAGACGTTTTGGCTATGAACTTTGGCTCTGTGTGGAATGTGAAGAGACCCGTTTAAGAGAGTAATTTTAGTTATTTCAAATGGGTGATAGTAGTTTGCCAGAGGAAGATGGAACAGAACTGGCAGAGAGTTTAACTAAGTATCAAGAGTACCTTCAGATACCCAAATATTGCAAAATTTGTTAATTCCTTTGTAAAACAAAAATGCTTTATTTTTAACAGTATATACGTATGTGTGCATGCATGTGTGTGTGAGAGTATGTGTGCATGAGTGTGTGCATGTGAGTGTGAGTGTGCATGCATGCGTGTCTACCCAGCCCACCACCTATTTGCAACATTTGCTTTTCTGTAGCAGTAGAAGCTATAGATGTGTCTAAGTATTCAGTTGATAGTGGATGCTTGCTAATGATGATGTGCAAGGACACAGAAATCCAAATTAAACTATTCCACCACAGCCACTGGATGCATTTCGTTTGCTACTGATACACTTCTGTGCTTCTTTCTGTAGTTTTGTGACTTTTGATAGGATATCCACATTAAGATATAACTTACGCTATGACATAATCCTTTATCTTTCACTTATCCTTTATCTCTTTAAGCGGCTTAGACAAACAAAATAAGGATACAAGTTTCATTAACAAACATTTTTTCTTTCACCAACAGCCACAGGCACTCAAATAGTGACCAACTCTCCTCCCTATTTTTTTTTAAAAACCAGGAAGGATATTCAGATATCCTAGGATCACAACACTTGGAATGGTCATGACTGGAACATGCTTCAGCATAGGTTGACCTATGGTTAAGCCAATTACTATGTCAATGGCCTAGGGTTCTTCTTCCTCCTACCAAGGCTACAAAAAAGGCTCCATTTCTTCAAACACTCCAGAGTAATTTCTTTGCAACTCCTAATAAGGTCCCTTCAAACTTCAAGAAAATTACATCAGTATTCTTGCTTCCCAAGAATTACCCAGAATTTAATAGACATTTCTTTTGTCTTCAACACCACCCACTGCCTTGAATACTAATGAATTCTAACCAATTACAAAACTACGCCACTTCAAATAAAAGAATAATTCATATCAGCATCATCTCTATTATTCTTATCTTCCTTCTGTTGTAAGAATGCTTTGTTAGAACTTGGACATTTTGGTTACTCACTTTTCATTCTACACATCAGATAGTCCATCAAATCTAATTGTACATCTAAATAACTGCTTTGAATTTCTAACATAGAAGTTGCTTTGATACTGAAACAATTTCACATCTTGCTTCTAACACTTAGAATTTCTAAACTCTGTGACAAGGCTGGAAATGGATATTCTTTCAAAGGCATTTCAGTTATTTGTTGTCTCTTCAGAATGTATTGAAAATGCTTGTTATGCCATATTAGCATAGTTCTGTGTTTATTTGTTTATTAGGGACAATACTCTGATCTCTAAACAGATTAAAAAAAAAAAAACAAGACTTCAGCAAACAAAGTCAAAGACATACGTAAATATTACCTTATTCAAAGTACAACTGGGTTCCAAAAAATATAATATTTCTAGTAAAATATAACACACACACACACTATAATATTCTGCTACAAGTACTACAAGAGTAATGAGAAAGATTAAATCTTTCAAAGATTAAAATCAAGACAAAAGCTTTCAATGGAAGGATGGTGGGAGGGGCAACACATGGTTACTGTATATGTACACTAGCCACATGAGCATTATACACACATACGTGTGTGTGTGTGTGTGTGTGTGTGTGTGTGTGTGTGTGTGTGTGTGTGTGTGCCTGCATGCGCATGTAAATGAACATACAAATGTATCCATGTAGATAAATCAACACCATCAATTTTCCTATGCTGACTGACATGGAGAATTTTACAGTGTATGCTGCCTAGCATGGTCTATGACTCGACAAAAGAAAAAGAAAAAAAACCTAGTTGACTTAGTTGCTGTGTGCCTCATTATTTTGTACATTGAAGGGATGGCTCTTCTTCCTATCCCACCAAAAAAAAGAAGTGAATGTATGTGCATGAGTATATAAACAATTATACATATATATATATACACACACACCACACACAGATGTATACATGTTTAAATAATTGTATGAATGCGTAAATATATATAATTGTATGTGTGTGAGAGAGAAAGATGTGCATATTTATTTACATATTTATATGAGTACACACAATGTACTTCTTTTTTTGCATAATCAATTTCAAAGGTTGAATTCCATCATCAAAAAGAAAACAAAAAGAATGAACAAAGTTATAAGCTACACACTGGTGCCTTTCTTAGGAATATACCAAAGAAAGATCACCATGTGCTCTCATATTTTTCAGGTTATTCAGAGCTGCACAAAAAGAGAAAAGTTAAAAACTATTATTATATACAAGTATGAGATCTGAAATCTATTTTCAGTAGAAGACAGAGATGAAGTTAAATTATTGAGGGGAGGGGGAGGAAGGGGAAATTTATTCAGACATTTATTCTGAAAAATGGTAAGTATAAATATTGTTTAACCCTTTAGCATCATATCCGGCCCAAATATTCTACCTGTTTAACATTCTTACAGCCTCTTACACTTTCCCTACAATGCTGTTCTGAAAATAAGCAATCACAACATTGAAATCTCAAAGCTCCAGGACAATGCATGATTAATCCAGATCAATGTGAATGAATATGTGTTACTTTTGACAGAGTAATCTGAATGCTGAAGGGTTAAACAAATACATTAAGGAGAAAGTCTTTAAAATTTCAAGGACAAATCACAACTATATCAAATGTATACTGAAATATAAATATGCAACCAAAATAATTTTTTCTCCTTTTTTTTATAGTGATAACTAAAGTTGTTACTTTAAAAGTTCCCCAAACAGAGATTCTTCATTATGATTAATCATTAATTAGGACAGTGGTTCTCATTCAGGGTCCATAGGAGATTTTTTCTGTCAAAATCTATGTGCAATAAACTAGTTATATTTCTACAATGCACAAAATATTTAAACATTTTTTATACAATTTCCTAACAATATTCAATCATAAAAATATAACAGGAGATTTTAGACATAAAATGGCTATGAGAGTCCCACACCCCGAATTAAAACAGGAATCAAAGGGGTCCATACACAAAAAATGGTTGAGAATTACTGAATTAAGAGATGTTTAAGATATATATTTTCTCAGGTTGAGATGCGTTTCATTAATATTTTCTTCAGCCACTTTATGCTTGTTTCTTTATCTGTAAAAAAGGCAATTGTTTTAATGCTTTTGATAACTTTTTTTAATGGCAATTATTCTAATGGTTTGAGTCAAATGAAACACCTTTCCAATATCAATCTCACTTTGCATTTAGTTATTTATTTATTGAGAAACCTTACATGTTTATCACAGTTTAACTCTTTTGATACCAACCTGCCTAGACTGCTTTGATTTTACGGTACAAACTTAAAAGCTTCTATCAAAATTTCATATTAATTTATACTTAAAACACCAGTTTAATAATGACAAAGTTATTTCATCAAATTCTTCCTTATTTTCAAAATTAATTGGGACAAAAGCAGTGTGTTTCAAGAGAAATATGGTAACAACACAGGTTAGGGAACCATATAATTTCTTTTTAAGAAATAAAAAAAAACAAAAACGTTTTGAATATGGAAGAGTAATGACAGAAGAATATTCCATTAGTGTGATGATATATGATAAGGAATTTGTGATAATGGTTTGATAGGGAAAAAAAAAAAAAAGAGAAAGAAGCATATGAAGAACACAGGGTGGGAAGGAAATAAATGAACAATGTGTGAATGAGTTTAGTGATTGGTATGACATTAGATGGAGACGTAGAAGTGCTGACAAAGATAAACAGACACGAGAGAAAAACATTCAAATTTACCATTTTTCTATTCTTTTTTTCTTTCTGTTTTCCATGTCAAATTATGGGTTAGAAAAGTGATATTGAAATTTTTTACCGAGTTAAGACTACAGTTAATAAAAAGAGATATTTTTATTTTGGTACATATATCTGGAGAGGTAAGAAAGAGAAAAAGCAATAAAAAAGAAAAAAAAACCTAACACTAACTTGTAAATACCCATCTTTTACATTTGGTTTGCATTACAATTTTTTTACTCTCCAAAATGGCTTTTTTTTTCCTTGCTACATGAGCTATGAAATTTATTGACTAGGTGATGTAAGCCTTTTCTTTGATGCAACTAAACAGGGGTCTTTTTTTTAACAGATCAAAAGCTGTTTGATTGAAGGCATTGGATATTATTATAAGTGAATATCCTTTGCACCAACTGCTTTGTGTTGCTGAGTGACTATTTTTTGTCAATTTCCCAAAATAGCAACAAATCTAGGATATATATAATGTTCAGCATAAATTAAATATATCTATATATATATATATATATATATATATATATTTGTCATAAGTGAAATATATATTTCATTATGACAAACAACTATATCCTGGACCAAAAATCAATTCCACCTGTACAAAGGACCATTGTTAGGCAATTGCTCAAACAACAGTTTGAGGTTGTTCATTTCTGAGAATTTCTTTCTTTTTGTTTTGGTTTCTCAGTTCATTATAAAAGTGTATGTGTGTGCGTGCATGTGGTATTCCTGTCACAGATGCTGTTGCAGAAATCATGTTTTCCATAATTCCAGAGATAAAATTCAAAGCATTCCAAAAAAATTATATCTCTAATAAAATCTATCTTTAGAAGTAAACAAGAGAATTTTTGGGTGGTACATGTAAAGTAGGAGTGGCTTCATGGTAAGATGTTTGTTCCCCAAATACAGTTCCAGGTTCAGCCCCACTGCGTAGCACCTTGGGCAAGTGTCTTCTACTATAGCTCCAGGCCTTGTGAGTAGATTTGGCTGGTGGAAACTGAAAGAAGCCCATTCCCTCATACACACACATAAACAAACATGTATTCTGTATGCGTGTATATAATGTGCTTGTGTTTGTGCCCCACCACCTTTGACCACCAGTGTGTTGGTTTTTTTATGTCCCAGTAACTTAGTGGTTCAACAAAATAGACCAATAGAATAAGTACCAGTCTTAAAAGAAAATGTACTGGGGGGGGGGGGATCTGTTCAGCTAAATTCTTTCAAGGCAGTGCCCCAGCATGGACAAAGTTCACAACTGAAAGAAATAAAAGATAAAAGACATCTAATGATTCTATCAAACAAGCTTTGAACTATCAGAGAAAAAGAAAAGGAAAAAAAAAGTAATTTTCATTGGCATCAAAGAAATAGACAAAACTAGTCAATAAATTTCAAGTTGGATAACTCTTACACTGAAGAATTTCAAAGAATTAATCTCTTATTTTTACACAGATTTACTAATAGCCTGTTGGTGAATGTTTGTTCAGGTAAAACTGATTAGTGATCCAGGATATATTTGTGTTTCTTTATAGTCCTTACTTTGATCTATAAGAAACCTCTAATTTCATAATAAGGATCTTCGAACATTGGGCCTCATTGAGGAAATGACAAGGGACCGGGAGATGTGGTGATTAGCTGTACTTGAAAAGATGTGCCAAGCTAAGTAAAATTACTGTCTTCCATACATGTAGGTTTGCCCTTTATAGGTGCCAGTGCCACATAAAAAGCACCCAGCACACACTGTAAGGTGGTTGGCATTAGGAAGGGCAGCATCCAGCTATAGAAACCATGCCACAACAGACAATTGTAGTCTGAACAGTTCCACTGCTGGACAACTCCATGTCAAACTGTCCAACCCATGCCAGCATGGAAAATGGATGTTAAACAATGATTATGATGATGAATATATGTTTTGCGTGTGTGTGTGTGTGTGTGTGTGTGTGTGTGTGTGTAAGTATGTATGTATGCATATAAGGTCCTGGTAGGGAAGAAAGATATGTTATTTTCAATGCAGCACTCAACACAAGCTCTGGGCTATCAACATTGTCAGATTCCGGGCTAATACCAAAATTCTTCAGGTGTAGAAAATCCTGGTTTCACAACAATAAAACCTTTGAGTGGGTTTTGTGTAAAATTTGCAATTTCCAACATCAGAGTAGCATTTCAGACTTGCATCAAAGGTGCAACTCTTACGCTTTATGTCAATGTAAGATTACACACACACACACAGTCTTTTGCCATGTTAATAGATCTTTTTTTTTTTCATTTGACCGTTTATTTAATTTCTGATTGCTATGCCTTAAGGTTTCTACTTCTAATCCTTAAATTTTTCTTTCATAACATTATAAAATGCAGGTTCACTGCAATTCCATTCCAATGAAGAGAATAACAAAGAAGATATCAGGGCAGCTCAGATGGGTTAAATGCCACAAGGTATTTTTATTCAAAGTACCAACACACACACACACACACACACACACGTAATGGCTTCTACATATTTTCTCTCAGTAAAACTTCACTCACAAAGCATTTAGTCAACCAAAGGCTATGATAGAAGACACCTGTCTAAAGTCCAGTGCACAGGTATTTAACCCAAAACGACTGTATAATCATAAAAGATGACACAATATGATTCAGAAAATGATGACTAATGATGATGATGATGATGATGATGATTGAAGTAATTAAAGTTAAACAAAGTTTCAAAACTGGACAATGTTAGTGAGGTATGAGCAGAAAAAAAAAAAAAAGAGCCTGCCTGCTGGGAATGTTAACACACTCCTGATTTTTTGCTCTACAGACCTACCACCGGTTACCTTGAATTTTGGTGTTTAAAACAGCCATAGTAGTCAACACTGAAAGTGATTTAAGACATGAACAACAAATGAAATGTAACAATGTTGCAACTTTTTCTTATAATGTTGGAAAAAGCTTGTTTGATGAAAATGTTAGGATTCTTTCCCTTAAAAAAATACAAAAATGATCAAGGAAATAATTTCATTAATGAATTGATTCTTCTTTTTTTTTTCAACAGAAAATACTGTCTTCTTAGTATCATTTGCTTGTATTTCATGAAAATAAATAAACGATTAAATAAAACTTCCATTCTCAGAATTCATTTGCATGTTACCAAGCTCCTTGTAGCTTACAACTCTATGGAACCTGGTAACAGAAGGAAAAATGAGAGAAGAATAGAAAGAAGAGAGAAAAAAGTGAAAGAAAATGAGAAAAGCAGATGTAAGAGAAGAAAAGAATAAGATGAAAAAAAACAAAAAAAAACAAGAGGCCATAAGATAATGAAAGAGAAACAGTAGAAAAGAGCTAGCAGAGGAAGAGAATGGAAAGAAATAATAATTTTTTAAAAAAAACAGGACTTTCCGAAAATGTTCACTGAAAATAAAGAAAGCATAAAGACTTGTAGAAAAATGCATTTAAAATGTTTCTGATGACCAATAATTTCATCTGCCTTATAACTGACAGCAACAAAACATATGGAAACAGTTAAAATTTCACTCTGTTAACATTCCCATAACAAGAAGCAACTAATAAATGAGTAACACGTAATAAATGGAGGTAAAACTTGAATGGAAGGGCAACACAATTTAAAAAAACAAACAAAAAAAATACCTGCATAGATTTCGGAAGTAGTAACCTCTCTTCATTTCCATAATCAAATTCGTCTGGATGGCGAAGGCAACTTTGGAATGTTCCTAGTCCACTGTAAGGTACAAAACCACTTTTAATACGATCTTCACCAATATTGGATACATCTCGATACGATCTAGATGAACTTTTTTGTGAAGAGACTGCATCTACAGAGTTCTTGTATTTAGACAACTCCAAAGATGCAGATCGAATCATTCGACTATTTATTGACACTTCAGAACATTCAGCTTTAGATGCTGACACTTGAATTTTTGTGTTTTTCGTGTCGGTAGAAGATCCTGAACTCAAATTGCCCGTTGAAGATTTCTGCTGTCGTTGGTTAAATTCTTTACGTCGCTTCAGATTACTTTTATCAACAGATCTTGGAGAATTTGAACGACTAGTCGGCTGTGAATTACTTTTACTAGAAAGGCTGACAATATTCAGTCCGGGTGTGCTATGTGCAGCTTTCAGCTGTGATTTGGCTGATTTTAAATCTGATCTTATACGCGATTCATTGGAGTTTCTTGGAGTCGAAGTAGAAGCAGACCGTCTGACTCTAAGACTGTACCGTCCACCATCAGTTCTCATGAAATTTGAACTCCCTTTAATGTTTTCATAACTTTTGTGGATGGATTCTGTGCTAAGACCAGTACTCCTTTGAGTTTCTGATAATCTTTCCGCAGGCAAATTTACAGAATTGACTCTTTTAACCTTACCTTTAACCATACTAGCTTTAGAAACTGTACTACTTAATGATGTTCCCCTACCACTCCCAGAATGAGGTGGGGGTTTATCCACTACCTCAGCACCACGAGCTTTTGCTTGTCTAAGTTGGAATGCTCTGTTTGGTCTGGTCATAGAAATGCCACCTTTACCTTTGGAGCCACGGCGGTTATAACCATCTCCTTCACTACCACATTCCAAACTAAAGTCAGAGTTATTGCTCATAGTTTCAAGGGCTTCAGATTCACTTGTAATATCTGAACTTATTGACCCTTTCTCACTTCCCTTAGAATAATTTCTTTGAATTGGAGGGTTCCTCTCTTTGGAATTTATTATATTTTTGGATGAAGCTTTTGGTTTTGCATTATCAGAGAATGACGATTTTCGACTACTGGGCTGATCTGAAAGGCTCCTGTTGCTAGAGCGAAGTGCACTGTTTTTGCTAAAATTATAGTTTGTATTAGAGGAAACATCTGACTCAGACCCATCAGTGCCTTGTGATATGCTAGGATTCGACACTCTAGCTTCCAGAGCAGCCATGGCAGTTTCTGTATCTTTTAACAATCTACCCGTATCATGGTCTGTGTCAACTTTACTTCTTGTAGTTCTATTACCACCATTGCTCTGATTCGAAGTTAAAAACGATTTTTGTTTCTTGCTAACATCAGAGGAGGCCCATTTCTCCTCTTTCTTTTGAGTAGTAGTTTGCTTTTGAGGTTTGCTGCTTGGAGGCACTCCAGATTCAGCGGGTAATGAAGGCAGTTTTCTTCCTGTACCCGCTCGTTTTCTTGGACATCCCAAAGGAGGCTTGGATACCAATGGAGATGATCCACTTGACTCTGTAGAGAAAAAGAGAAACAAATTCATTTTTAATTTATTGTTCAAAATGAAAATCAATAAAGATGCAACATTCTAAAGATAAGCATTATGAAATATATATTTTGGTGCAGGTGTGGCTATGTGGTACGAAGTCTGTTTCACAACCACATGGTTTTAGGTTTAGTACCACTCCATGGCACCTTGTGGAAGTGTCCTCTACTATAGCCCTGAGCCTACCAAAGTATTACAAGTAGATTTGCTAGATGGAAGCCAGTCATATATATATATATATATATATATCTGATTATATGTCTGTGCACACGTGGTGTGTGCCAGAGGGCTTGCAAATCCAAAGGGGGTCTTAAAAGACATGTTAGGATCCACAATGAGCAGAACTTGTCTGCAGGTATTGGTAGTTCAAATCAGAGGTGCAATCTGTGTGGGTGTTTTTTCAAAACATTGTCTGGTTTAAAAAGCCACATCAGACGCCATGAAAGGGCTAAGGTCAAACTGTGTAAGAAGTAGACAACCACCATATATATATATATATATATATATATATATATATATATATATATATATATATATATATATATATATGTATGTATGTATGTATGTGTTTTCTGTGTTTGTTCTGCACCACTACTTAGCTGGTATTGGTTGGTTTATATCCCCATAACTTAGTGGCTCAAGAAAAGACTGATAGTTTAAAAAATAAGTACTGGGATCAAATTTGCTTGACTAGACCCTTCAAGGCAGTGCCCTAACATGGCTGCAGTCCAATGACTAAAACACAAAAAAGGAGAACAAGTATTTCAAGTATTTCTTATTGTGCAAATTGCACAATCACATTATTTTCAAGATAATGAAGAAATCTCCATGCCAGATATTAGAAAAATTTTGCCCACATTCAAATCACTTGCTGACAAAGTTTATAAACTTCATGAGGTAGAGGGTTTTTTCTTCTCCTGTCTTGCAAGTTACTTGGTGACCTCACTAGTGCTGGTGTCACAAGAGGAAACACTTAGTACATACTGTGAAGTGGCTGCCATACCAAAGCAGACTGTGGAGCACAATGCAGATCTTCGACTCATCAGATTCTGTCAAATCATCCAACTCATGCTAGCATGGAACATGGATGTTAAATGATGATGGGGATGATGGTAGTGGATGGTAAGACAGTTTACGCATTCAAATCAAACTAACAAATGAATTACATCGTTATCAATTAGTAAAATTAAAGTTTCATTATTTTTCTCAACACACAGAAACATCACAATTCCCTCCATTAGTGATAAAAGATTCCCAAACCTAACCTGTGCAGTTACTCAAACTGCTGGGAAAAGCAACCAAATCTCCCTCAAATTTCACCCTACAACCTCCAAAAATGATGCTAATTAGTTGAAGAAAAATTCAGAATGGTCCCAAATGGAATATCTTTGTTTACATGTTTACTGAATAATATCAGACATTGGGCTCAATAACAACAGAGTCAACAATAATCACATTTTGATCATAGTTAAATAAAGTCAGAAAGTTTAACACGTCTTATCAAAATTGCCTTTTAACCCTCTCATTACCGTATTCTTTCAATTACTTTAAATATAACAAAGAATTTAGTAAAATAACTTAGTTATCATTATGCTAGTGTTAGGAACATAAATTGTGACTTGGGTCTGATGGAAGATTTTAATTCAAAACTTATAAAAACAAGACATTTGTACTACAGAGCCAGAGCCAGTTTCAGCCAGGGTGGTATCAAAAGGGTTAAGAATTGTTTCTCTATTATATATTTTAACCATTTTGTTACCATATTTCTGTCGAGATGTTCTGTGTTTCTTTCAATTAATTTTAAATATAACAAAGAATTTAGTAAAATAACTTTAGTTGTCATTCAGCTAGTGTTAGGAACATAAATTGTGACTAAGGTTTGGTGGAAGATCTTAATTCAGAACTTATGAAAACAAGACAATTGTACTACAGAGCCAGAGGCAGTTTCAGACAAGCTATTATCAAAAGGGTTAAAATAATCATTTGTTAACCTTTTTGTTAACGCTTTTCTGTTGAGATGCTCTGCGTTTCATTCAATATTTTAATCTAAGAATTTAGTAAAATAACTTAATTATCATTAAGTATTAGGAACATAAATTGTGACTAAGGTTTGGTGGAAGATTTTAATTCAGAACTTTTGAAAACAAGACACTTGTACTACAGAACCAGAGGCAGTTTCAGCCAGGTTGGTATCAAAAGGGTTAAGGCATAAAGCAAGAATCCAAGCAAGCCAAGACTGTGATGTGGTTTCAATTTCCACTGGAACCACATGAGAAGGTCCTGAACATCTGCTGCTTTTTCAGAAATTTAACCCTGTAATATTCAGACAACTCTGTCAAATGTAATGTTTATTTATTCACATTGTTTTGAAGTAATTGTGCATTAATTTCATAGCTTTCAGATTTCGATGATGTGATTGTTTAGTTTTGTAGGCTCGTTGGGTTAATGCGTGAGGCCACATCTGGCTGGTTTGAACATTAAACAGGTAGAATATTTTGGTTGAATACGGCCAGTTTAAATGCAAAAGGATTAAGGTAGAAATTTACTCCAGTACACCTTGTTCATATTCAAGTTTGAGTGTGCAATGTAGTGGGAGCCATGCGATATCGATGGGAGGTAACCACAGCATACAAAGGGACAAGACAAAACTTGTGAAGTTGTGGTGAGATCATATGGTTTGTTACAGTTATAGACAAGGAAAATGAATGCAGTGACAATTCAGTATTACACTGAACCATCCAGCCCTTACTAGTTTAGAAAAAAAAAACTGATGATGATGATCAAATGTATCTGTCTTTCTGATATAAATCTTTGATCAGGGATGGGCAAGATTTTTTGAGAAGGGGATCGTACGAGATATCAGGTGGTCTGCACTACTAGAAAAAAATTCAGGGTAATTTTTCGTTAGGTGAGTTATTCAGTAAGTCCCACAAGTTGCAAGTTGCCTGTGATTGCATAGGTGAGCCATTCAGAAAGTCCTACAAGCTGTAGGTTACTCATGACTGCATCGAAGACGATCACAGGCAATAAAAAAAAAAACAGCAGACAAAAAAGAACCAACTGCATAAAAGAATTACTTACCAGATTGTGGTTTAAATTCAGATTCTGCCAATGTCTTCTCTGAGTTTTGTGGAATTATATCACATGTATTTGATTCCTTCAAAGGAGAAAATAAACAAAAAAACAAAATGTCATGACAAACTGAACTGAATATATATTATTAAAGAAAGTTTTGAAGCTTATAAAAAAACAAAAAAACATTTCATACAATAATAAATAGTCAACAATCACAAACACAAGGGGCCTGGAGTTCTTCCTCCAAAGGATCTCTGGAGTAACATATTTCGACAGGGAGCAAATGCTCGGAGATCAGGGTCTCTCTCACAGTTGAACTACTATTTCTGCACATTGAGAGGCCACAGCTCTGGTTTATGGACATTTGATTAGACTGCCATGAGGAAAGAATCACAAGATGGATTCTTTAAGCCAAATCAAACAACAAGGGTGGAGAAACAAGGGCACCTTATTGTGCCCTAATATCTTATTTCTAACATACTTTCTTCCTTTCCTGCTGGGGTAGTTATTTATCTCTTCTGCAGCAAGACACCTTTTCCTGTCCCCCACCCCTATTTTAGACTCAACACCCGGCACAAAATCACCTCCCTCAATACTGAACCCCAGTTAACTTTGTTGATTTAATAACAGATCTTTTGTAATACCCCTGGGTGAAATTTGGTGGTACAGGGTGAGGCAGCACACCCAATACAACAACCATCATACGACACTGGAATACAGATGTATGATGATGATGATGATGATGAATATCAGTGCTCTATTTCTAAAATTATAAACAGACACACACACACACAAAGTTTGAAATTGAGACACTTAGACCAATTAATTTGAATTTGAAAGAATAACAAAAATTAATTTTGACTAAATTTTATCTTTTACTTGCATGCAGTCACTGGACGGCAACCATGCTGGAGCATCTGCCTTGAAGGTTTCCGTCAAATAGATTGATCCATTTCTTTTGGCCATGTACTTATTCTATTTGTCGCTTTTACCAAACTGCTATGTTACAGGGACATAAACGAACACTGTTTGTTTCCCTCCCCACCCCTGGTGCTTGACAAGCAAACACACCATACATGGTAGGTTTCCACACACTTTCCACCCATAAAATTCAGTACAAGGGGAGCCATAGTAGAAAACATTTGTCCAAGATGCTTGCCTGCACATATAAAAAGCATGCCCATAAAAACGTTCTACCTAACTTGTATACCATACATAACATTATAAAAGATTTTCTACACCACATGAACAATCAAAAACTTCTTTAAAATATATATCTATAATATGGTAAATGTATCCAAGGACAAGCAGACGTTCAGTGTAAGCATCATCATGTCATTAGAAACACTACTGAGGACTAATAGAAGGAACATACTAGTAAGGTTTCGTATTAGCTTCTAATAGGTACAGGCTTGGCTGCATGGTTATGAAGTCTGCTTCCCAGCCACATGGTTTCAGGTTCAGTCTCACTGTGTGGCACCTAGGGCAAGTATCTTCTACTGTGGGACCCTCAAAGCTTTGTGAGTGGATTTAGTCAACACAACTTGAAAGAAGTCCATTGTGTGTGTGTGTGTTAGTTTTTCCTTCCTCGACACCAAGTGTTAATTGGTCCTTTGTTTCTGGTATTCTGTGAAAGCATGTCTGGCCACGAGGAAATATTACTTTGCTTGGAAAAACAGGTGGGAGTTGGCAACAGGAAGGGCATCTCATATAAGAAAATCTACCGCAATAAACTCCACCTGACTCATGCAGGCATAGAAAATTAGACATTACAATGATGGTGGTGGTGACACTTGTCTTCTCCAGTCACAAGAGCCACTCAACTCAACACTGCAAGCTAATGAAGCATTTAAAAAGTGTTCCCACTTCTTGGAGCAGTGAACATTGATGCTATATTCCATCCATCTATCCCTGTCAGGTGATTTGCCCAGACCAATGTAACCCCTCCATTCCACACGTCTTGATCAAGCAATGAAGCATGAATTTCTGGCCTAGGTATTAAGTCACACTGGTCTTTCACTAACTGAAACATCTCGTCTGTGCATACCAGGATCTCAGTTGATAGCAGTAGTTCACTAACTGGACTGGTCGATCCTGGTCACTGGCAGTTTGTTCTCTGTCCATCCACTCAGTATCTGAAAGTGCATTTAGAGCTAAACTGTTGAGGGTTAAGTTTCCTGGCCATGAAAACAACATAGTAAGTCAGGACAGGAATTAGAATCTTTGACTAAGCAATCCTAGACTGATACTCCATCAACTTCATCATCCATGCCCTCACTGCTTTAGATTGGATATACAAAATATTATATATCCTAAACACAGGTGCATATACATGTTCAATCCAGACTGACAGAAGCCATTAGAAAGCATCATCAGGGCACTTATTTAACAAATTCCTCATAAACCAATAACAGATTTAATGAAAATAGTAATGGGTTAGTCTATATATACACACATAAATACATACATACATATATATATATATATATACATATATATACACACTATATATATACATACATATATATATATATATATATATATATACACACACACACACACACATATCCATCATGTGTAAGTGGTTGTGCCTCCTGACATTTAGAGAGAGAGAGAAAGAGAGAAGTCAAATCTAATGAAAGAAATTGTGAAAGTAACAAATTTGACCTTTGAAAATCAAGAAAAATAATTGGTCAAATTCATAAGAACAGCAGAAGTATGACAGCAGCGTAATATCAAAACAGACAACACACAACACATGTTGTCCCACAAGCAAAGCAGCAGCTAAGCATTTCATTATTATTATTATTATTATTATTATTAATAATAAGATGGTGAACTGGCAGAGTCGTTAGCATGCTAGACGAAATGCTTAGTGGTATTTTGCCCTTCGTTACGTTCTGAGTTTAAATTCCACCGAGGTCGACTTTGCCTTTAATCCTTTTGGGGTCAATAAAATAAGCAGTAGTTGAACACTGGGGCTCGATGTAGTCAATTCATCCCTTAACCCAAAATTGCTGCTCTTGTGGTAAAATTTGAAACCATTATTATCATTGCTGAAAGTGTAGCTGCTAGAATAAGAATAGCCTGGGCAAAGTTTAGAGAGCTCTTACCCCTGCTGGCGACAAAGGGACTCTCACTCAGAGTAAAAGGCAGACTGTATGACGCATGCGTACGAACAACCATGCTACATGGCAGTGAAACATGGGCTGTAACTGCTGAGGACATACGTAAGCTCGCAAGGAATGAAGCCAGTATGCTCCGTTGGATGTGTAATGTCAATGTGAATACCCGTCAGAGTGTAAGTATCTTGAGAGAAAAGCTGAACATTAGAAGCATCAGTTGTGGCGTGCAAGAGAGACGATTGCGCTGGTATGGACATGTGGTGAGAATGGAGGAGGATAGCTGC
>NC_068996.1:51032021-51032385 GCF_001194135.2 Octopus bimaculoides | reverse complement strand
GCTTGTGCGGGTGGCACATAAAAGACACCATTTCGAGCGTGGCCGTTTTCGTGCGGGTGACACGTAAAAGCACCCACTACACTCTCTGAGTGGTTGGCGTTAGGAAGGGCATCCAGCTGTAGAAACTCTGCCAAATCAGACTGGAGCCTGGTGTTGCCATCCGGTTTCACCAGTCCTCAGTCAAATCGTCCAACCCATGCTAGCATGGAAAGCGGACGTTAAACGATGATGATGATGATGATGATGAAAGGGGACACACATTTTACTCTTTTTGCTTCATAAATCTTATATATCAAGATTTTTTAAAAAGTATATGCATGCATATATATATATATATATATATATATATATATATATACATACA
>NC_068996.1:51018663-51032011 GCF_001194135.2 Octopus bimaculoides | reverse complement strand
ATATATATATATATATATATATATATATACATACAGGGGTTGGACAAAATAATGGAAACACCTAGTATCATAATTTTGAAATATTTATAAAACCATCAAAGGCTTGTTTATTTTTATGTTTTTTGATTTATTACTAGTGTTGCTTAATGTTTTTCTAAAATTGCTGTTTCTTTTCAGATATCATCAGAAAAAGGTAATTAAAATTCATTAAAATGACAGATCTATCGGACTTTCAAAGAGGTCAAATTGTTGATGCTCGTATGGCAGGCGCTAGCATAACGAAAACACCCAAAATGTTTGGTGTATCAAGAAGTACTGTCTCGAAAGTAATGACAGCCTTTGAGAAAGAGGGAAAAACCTCCTTGTCGAAACAAAACTCCAGAAGAAAACCAAAACTTTCAGACAGGGACCGTCGGACTTTTACGCAAATTGTTAGAAAGGATCACAAAAGTACAGCTCCTAAAATTGCTGCAGAGCTTAATGACCACTTTGAGAACCCAGTTTCCACAAAAACTGTTCACTGGGAGCTGCGCAAAGCTGGATTTCAGGGGAGAGTTGCAATCAAAAAACCACTACTTTCAAAAACAAATGTTGCAAAGCGTTTAGAGTGGAGTAAAAACCTACAGAATTGGTCCCTAGAGCAGTGGAAGAATGCTATTTTCTCGGACGAGTCATCCTTTACTTTATTTCCAACCACGGGCCGAGTATAGGGGACAGCCAAAAGAAGCATTTAATCCAGACTACCTTCTTCGAACTGTTAAACAGAGAAGGATCTGTGATGATGGGGTGGGGGGTTGCTATATCTTGGAAACCTGCCAGCCCAATGGTTTCCCTTCATGGCAGAATTAATAGCCAAGACTATTTAACCATTTTATCTGATCTGAAAACGGACAAAATTTGGCATTGTGGTGTTATCAAGTACTTATAGAAAAAGGGTTTAGCACCCCACCCCCACAAGGACATTTAATGCTGACATGGTTGCTACGCTAGGGGATGGACACTCCAGCTTTATCAACAGTGCAAAAGTGGGCAGCTGCATTTAGGAGGGGAAGGAAGTCTTGAAGATGACCTGATAACTATGACAACAGCAATGATTATTATGATGATGATGATGATGATGATGATGATGATGATACAGTTGTGGACGTGGGGGAAAAGGAGGATGTCAGTGTGAAAGATGGACAATTTACCACAAACTACTGAGAGTTTGTTTTAATTCAAGCTAAAAAGGGGCACCTCAAATTAGCTCTTTGACCTGGGGATAGACAGGTCTTTGTCAGGTCACATAATACAAGTGTTTAAAAGGAAAACATTGGATAATGTGATCCTAATTCCATGCACATAGGGGGGAAAAAGACAGGATGGTCACAGCTAGATTGTCTTTGTTTATTGGTCTGTTCAATTAAGGTCGATTCTATTTATGTATAATCTATTGCTGGAAATATTAATTTCTACAGTGGCACTAATTCACAATTTATATTTTAGAGAGAGAGAGAGAGAGAGAGAGAGAGAGAGAGAGAGAGAGAGAGAGAGAGAGAGAGAGAGAGAGAGAGAGAGAGAGAGAGAGAGAGAGAGAGAGAGAGAGAGAGAGAGAGAGAGAGAGATAAAGAGAGAGATAAAGAGATAGAGAGAGAGAGAGAAAGAGAGAAAGAGATAGAGAGAGAGAGAGAGAGAAAGAGAGAGAGAGAGAGAGAAAGAGAGAGAGAGAAAGAGAGAGAGAGAAAGAGAGAGAGAGTGTGTGTGTGGGGGGGTGTACATGGTAGGAACTGTGGATTACTTAGTACTTATTTTATTGATTGCAGAAGTAGGGGAGGTAAAATCAACCTTTACAGAATTTTAAACTGCCAACCCATGCCAACAAGGAAAATGGACATTAAATGTTGATGGTGATGATGATGATGAGCATAAAATGACAAGACATGTTCGTCTTATTTTCAACCAATTCTTTCTGTCCACCCAGCTCCCTTTTGACCATTAGAATATTATCACTGAATATATCCAGAAAAATATATACTTACTGGTGAGACATCTTTTAAATTTTCTATATCTTCCATTTGATCTACATCTGCTTCTGGAGAACAATTATTATTACTACCGTTATTTAAATAAAACTTTGAATCCTCTAAAAATTTTCCAACATGATTCATTTCACTAGATTCTTTTCCTAATGTAGAAGAGTCCTGTTCTAAGTGATTAAATTCAACTATTATAGGTCTTTGTATATTTTGGCCAACACCAAACACATTGTCAATTCTTTTCCTGGCCAATTCTTCTTCCTCTTTAGCTTCTTGGTCACCTTCAATAGTGTACGTTCCAGCTTCGCTGAGTTTATCTTCTATTGCTTCGAGATCTTGAGCTTCGGGAGAACTGTCTGTACAAGTTTTATCTGTCGTTTCACAGTATTTGTTTCCGTTCAAA
Source organism: Octopus bimaculoides (assembly GCF_001194135.2). NCBI lineage: Eukaryota > Metazoa > Mollusca > Cephalopoda > Octopoda > Octopodidae > Octopus > Octopus bimaculoides. The sequence continues at coordinate 51,029,593 of NC_068996.1, read as the reverse complement.
TTTTTCTGATCGTAGTAGCGATCTTGTTCTGTTGACGGGTCAAAGAATTTCCCAGATGATGCAGGAGCTCCACTACCAGGAATGAGGCAATAATCAGAAGGAGGAGATGTCGATGCAGGATTGACGTTGGCTGGGCAATTACTGCCTTGAAACATCTTGTTGATAAGGAATGATGCAGCACCAGAACATGTTGGTGGCGAAATCTCTTCATTGTCATTCTGATGACTCGCAGGCTTATAGGTTGGGAAAGATGACGGAGAAATTTTGTTGTTTTTCAAATTTGCATCTTTCTTTGCTGAAAAATAAGGAAAAATAAAATAAACAAAAGATAAAAATTGAAAAGAGAAGAAATTAAAATTAACCCTATAGCATTTAAACCGGCCATATCCAGCCCAACATTTCCTGTTTGATTGATGTTAAACCTGGCCAGATCTGCCAACCCACACCTAACTTACAATGTCATTCAAGGCATAAGCAACCACATCATCAAAATCTCAAAGCTACAAGATAATGCATGATTAATTCAAATCAATATGAATGAATATATATTGCATTTGACAAAGTAATCTAAACGCTAAAGGGTTAATAAATTCACACTTTTTCTTTCTTTCTTATTACAGCAAAACTAGGATACAATCAGGAATTAGACCCGATTAAATCAACCACTTCTGCTTTCAGTTAATGATAAACAAGGAAGGAAAAATAAACAGTGCCATCCTTCATCTGGAAAATTCCTTTTTGATCTGAGAGCATTGTTACTAGAATAAGAATAAGCTGGGCAAAGTTCAGTAAGCTCCTACCTCTGCTGGTAACAAAAGGATTCTCACTCAGAGTGAAAGGCAGACTGTATGATGCCAGTGTGTGAACAGCTATGTTACACAGCAGTGAAACATGGGCTGTGACTGCTGAGGACATGTGTAGACTTGAAAGAAATGAAGCTAGTATGATCCGCTGGATGTGTAATGTCAGTATGCATACATGACAGAGTGTAAGTGCCCTGAGAGAAAAGTTGGACATAAGAAGTATCAGATGTGGTGTGCAAGAGAGACAACTGCGCTGGTACAGTCATGTGTTACGTATGGAGAAGGACAGCTGTGTAAAGAAGTGCTGATCTCTAACTGTGGAAGGAACCTGTGGAAGGAACCTGTGGAAGGAACCTGTGGAAGGAACCTGTGGAAGGAACCTGTGGAAGGAACCTGTGGAAGGAACCTGTGGAAGGAACCTGTGGAAGGAACCTGTGGAAGGAACCTGTGGAAGGAACCTGTGGAAGGAACCTGTGGAAGGAACCTGTGGAAGGAACCTGTGGAAGGAACCTGTGGAACAGGTAGACCAAGGAAGACTTAGGATGAGGTGGCGAAGCCTGACCTTCAAACATTGAGCCTCACAGAGGCAATGATAAGCGACCGAGACCTTTGGAAACATGCCATGCTTGAGAAGACCTGGTAAGCCAAGTCAGATCAACCAGTACCAGTGTTGCATTACCGGCCCATTTAAAAGCACCCTTCAACCGTCGAACAATATGCAGTACTTGTGAAGACCTGTTGAACCAAGTAAAATTGTTGTCATGGTCGATGCCAGTGCTACCCGACTGGCACATAAAAAGTACCATTTGAGCATGGTCAATGCCAGTGCTGCCTGACCAGCACCCATGCTGGTGGCACGTAAAAAGCACCCACTACACTTTTGGAGTGGTTAACATTAGGAAGGGCATCCAGCTGTAGACACCTTGCCAAATAAGATTGGAGCCTGGTGCAGCCTCCCAGCTCACTGGTTCTCAGTCAAACCATTCAACCCATGCCAGCACGGAAAGCAGACGTTAAACGACAACAATGACAACGACAATGATGATTACTTGTTGAATATAATTCTTATCTATTCATATTATTTTCAATTAGTCATGCATTATCTTGGAGCTGAGAGATTTTCATGGTGATTACTTATTTTTAGAATGTCGTAGCATAGGCGTGAGAGGCCAGATTTGGCTGATTTCATCATAAAACGTAGAAATTTTTGGGCCAGATATGACCAATTCAAATGTTGAAGGATTCAATTCTATTCACGAAATCTGGATTGAAATTTAGATTAAAAATGGGAGAAACAAAGAGGAAAATACTTCTCAATAAGAGTTGACCCTTTACAATAACATATATATATTATAAAATATATGAAAACATCAAATTTCTATGGTAGACCTTTAATTAAGAAACAACCAACCTTTTGTATGATTTTCTTCTTCGCCTTCACTGGATTGACTAGCTTTAGGTGTTTTTGCTTTCCCCTTTTCTCCCAAAATTTCTCCATCTTTTGCTTGATCAGGGGGAGAATCAGCTTCCTGTTTGAAATAAATATCAAATAAGAATTTTTACTTTTCACTTTTTAATAAACACAAACGCATTTGCATGCAATAGAAAACTATTAATACTCTGCTAGTTATGGAGGCACACCGCCAACACAGCTGACCACTTGTTAGGTGAAGTTGAAGTGGAGTAATAAGAAACTTCCCCACTTGGCAACAACTGTGTGTGTGTGTGGTCGTGAGACATGCAGGGATAGAAAAAAACAGAAGTGTGTGTTAAAAATGGAGAGAGAAAAACGGGGTGGTGATGGTACCTTTTATGTATAGGAGAGAGCGGAGGAGGATTCTACAAAATTAGTGGAAATACTGAGCAAAGAACCAGAAAGCCTGGTTACAATCTGAGGATGAAAGTGTTTAGAAGCTGAGCCGTACATACATGAAGTGTTGCAATGGTAGATAAATATCATAGCGATTGGTGACTTCCTCTAGGTATTACAGGTGGTATTCTTCATTAATACAACTATAATGCAGCTGTTAGCAAACAGCTTTCAGTCTACACTCCCTCTGCTTCAACAACACAGCTAAAATTTTCCAATTCACTGTGAATACTTCACAATCTCTGATGAGCTCTGTGGTCAAGACTACATATTCAGTAACAATACTGCTAAAATTGCATCCTTAAGAAGACTTCTCTGGTCATTTAAAGTGCCACTGGCATTGGCCATGACTACAATTTCACTTGACTTGGTAATCTTCTTAAGCACAGCACATCGTCAAAGATCTCAACATATGCATATGATGAGCCTCTTCCAGTTTCTGTCTCCCAAATCCACTCACAAGGGTTTGATTGGCCCAAGGCTATAGTAGAAGACACTTGCTCAAGGTGCCATGCAGTGGGACTGAACCCGGAACCATGTGGTTGGGAAGAAAACCTTTTATCACACAGCCTTGCTTTGATCTACACATGTTTAAGAGTTGAACTTCAACTTCTGTAGATCAATGAGGCTATTGAAAAAAACATGGCAACGGGTAACAGAAGACTACAGTTGTAGAGAGAAAAAACTGTCGAGAGGAAGTATTTAATATAGAATCAGATGGGCAAGTTTGAGCAGGGTTGGATTGAAGGGTAAACTGATTGGATTTAGGTACATGCATGTGTGATACACAGCTTACTATTTAACCAAAATAGAGGTCCTTCCACCAATGCTAAAAGAGGGCAGAGAGTCTAGCAGTTGTAATGTTTGGAGAACGAAGATTTGTCTATCAGCCAAATCACACTTTATCTGAAATACTACATATTTTTTTAATGTTTACATGAACAGTCCATATATTCATAAATGTCTATAAAGTGAAATATGGCGAGCAAAGTTTTTCCACACAACATCAGTGAAGTTTCTTGGGGTCATTTGGTGCTTGGGGGTCTTTCATCATCAAGCACCCTCAACCAGGCAATCCATCCTGTGTTGATCAACTTCCAGTTAGTTCAACCCCAGGCTGCACAGCCTCTGCCAAGGCTCAAACCGTCTGATCTGGGGCCACATTGAGGTAACCACTGCTTCTTTCACAGCCAACCAGACGGTTTTCCACTTTTGGGCCCCTTTAATGCAAAGCATGTTGTAAGTTTTGTTGAAGGTCTGCTTTTACCCCAAAGAGAAAAAAATAAACAAGTAAAGAAAAAAAAGTAATCAACTGAATTGATACGGGAACTTATTAATTTCAAAACACTAAAAGAGTGTGTACTTTAGCAAGATTAAATTGAGAAACAAGACATGAAACTAAATACTGTAATAATAATTTAGCTAAAGTCATTCCTACTATTCTATTATTAACAAAAATATTGAAGAACAGATTGATTATTGTGTATGTGTACACACACAGAGTAAACTACTTCTAATGGAAACAACAGGCTCCTGGCAAACAACCCAATAAAACAAGAGGGCTCAACCTCAACCTGCTAAAAATATCAGCTAAATCTTCATTCTCCTTCAAATCCCACTCTACTACTTTTAAATGGAAAGGACAAATTAGATAATGCAATCTTAAATACATACCCAAAAAGAAGAGAAGGCTGTAGCTTGACCACTTTTGATAGACATCATAGGGTTGTTTGATCAGAGTTTACCTGGAGCTAAACATCAACAACAGACACCTCACCCACTCTCTCTCTCTCTCTCTCTCTCTAGGATGGATTATAGAAGGTATGTGTAAGAAATATGATACAGTATGTACCATATGAAAGTGAATGTAAATGATTTAAAACAGCTGGAAAGTATTCAGTTAAATATGCAATGTTAATTTGTGACAAAGAGGTTCAGTTCCAAATGGGCAACTGGGAATCAAGAGCATTGCTTAATGTATATATGAAATATCATACAGAATGAGTACCAGCTCCAGTTAAATTGCTGGAAATCGTAGATAAGTTCTGCCTTCTTGGAACGTAAATGAACAAATTTCTTATTAAGCAGACAAGACAACTACTTTTCAACAAGTATAACTAATAGTTTTGCTAGGAGTTCCAAACAGTTGCATTTCTAAGGAGGAATAAAGAAAAATTTTGGGTAGGCTGAGACTGTACAGACGACAAGGGAGGGGATAAACAGCCGACATGTTCAGAGGGGCAGCAACAATCGTAGTAAAGGGGAGGGGGAGAGACTGACTGAAGCCCATGTGGTTCAGATATGTATGTTACCCTCTGCAGTGGATCACACTTCAGTTTTGCAGAGAAGCTATTGTTTAGAAATATTTTTTTACCATTTTTTTCTATTGGTTTAAGGTGACATGCTGGCAGAGCTGTTAGAATGTCAGTAAAAATACTAAGCAGCATTTCTTCCAACTCACTAGATTCTGAGTTCAAATTCCACAAAAACTAGCTTTATCATTCATACTTTTAGCATTGATAAAATAAGCTCCAGCTGAGCAGTGGCGTTGATTTAATCAATGTTATCTCTCCCTTAAAATTGTTGACCTTGTGCCAAAATTTCAAATAATAGCTAATGAGAGTGGCAAGCATTTGCAAGCTGACAGAATTTGATTATCTCTGTTTTTACTGAATCCTTCATGGTCATGCTTTGGATTTTGTGTCAAACCTTGTAGTTGAGTTGTCATCATCTGTTTGATTACTGACACAAGATCACCCCCCTCCAATGCCCCTTCCCCTTTCAAAATTCCTTGTTTCACAAGTTACTTGGTGACCCTGCCAGTGTTGGTGCCACATAAAAAACATCCAGCCCACACTGTGAAGTGGTTAGCATTTGGAAGGGCATCTGGATGTAAAAACCATGTCAAAACCGACCTTGCCTGTGCTAGTGCCACATAAAAAGCACTCAGTCCACTCTGCAGGGTGGTTGGTGTTAGGAAGGACATCCAGCTGTAAAAACCATACCAAAACAGACACTGAAGTGTGGTGCAGACTTCTGCTTAGCCAGCTCCAGTCAAACCATTCACCCCATGCCAGCATGGAAGGCAGACGTTAACCAATGATGATAAGGATGTGTGTAGAATTACATAATCCAATGTGATTTCCTTCCATTTTCAAGACAATGTGTGATTTGAGGAAGATTTAGTTCCTATTTCTAATACATTGAGTAGTCATGTAAAGGATCTCAAGTTGGCTTCAGTCAATCATAAGAGATGTCCTCTTCATCTGTTTTAACATCCACTTTTCCATGCTTGCATGGGTCAGATGGAGTTTAATGATGCAAAGTTTTCTACAGTCAGAAGCCCTTTTATCTTGCCAACTCTCACAGGATTCCAAGCAAGGTAATATCCCCCACCCCACCGCATGTTTTCACAAAATATTGGAAAAGAATGATGCTTGTATGAGAGTGACACTACCATACAATGTCAAGAGAAGGACACACACACTGGGCTTCTCTCAATTTCTGTCTACCAAACTCACTCACAAGGCTTTGGTCAGCCCGGAGCTAAGGCGAAAGACACCTGTCCAAGACGCCACACGTTAAGACTGAACCAGAAACCATGTGGTTGGGAAATAAATTTCTTGACCACATAGTCGTGCCTGCACTTGCCATAGGCATTAAAAGATACTTTCAGTTACCTCTGACATTTAAAATGAAAGTAATTACAAGCAGAGGTCACCAAGGTCAACAACTACAGGCTTCATTTAATCAATGAGCTAAACAGTTTATCTTTACTTGTTTTATTTAACCAGTTGGCTTTAAAGGCCCAGAGTTACTCAAAATCAACATTGTCTGAATAGTACAAAAATGTTGCTCAACCAAACTTAGAGTTATCTCTCCTCTTTGTTTTGTTTTTCTCTTCTTCTCCAGATTTTTAACACACATCATCATAATCATTCTAACATCTACTTTTCCATTCTATGCTTGCATGGGACAGATGAAACTGTTGAGATAGAATTTTCCATGACTGGATGCTCTTGCAAACACTAACCCTCATCTGTTTGCAAGCAAGGTAATAATTACCCCCACCACCCAACCGTCTATCAAACCAATTAACGAACAAGCTTTCACACAGCAATGTAATCAAATGACACTGCAGGAACAGTGAAGCCTTTGTCCCCAATCAACAGACACATGTTGAGGCATGTTGAGAGGCCTGGACATGCTTTTGCAGTGGACTGCAAACAAAATGACATCCATTTGTATGAACAGTGAAGCCTTTGTTGACAATCGGTGCAGATACGTCAAGAGTGACAATACACTGTCATTCATTTATGCACAGGAAAACGTGTGTGTGTGTGTGTGTGTGTGTGCGTGAGTGTAAAGTTTCAATCTGCCGGTTTCATTTACAAGGCATTGGCCAACCTGCAGCTATAATTGGGGACACCAACTTTCAACATCTGCGCAGCAAGACTGGGTTCCTATGTATGTGATTCCAAAGCACGTTTCTCAACCATATAGCCATGTTTGCACCCCTACAGGGTGTTTTAACCAACTAATTGTTTCGATAATTCTGATCAAAGTTTTCCAACTCTGATGTGCACTCATTGCACTTGTTTTCAACAGGAACAAACACTAAGCAAGTTTAAAGCTGCCATTCATTCTTTTGAGACCAACAAAAAGTAACAATCAAACACCTGTATGGACATAATCGGCTAACCCTGCTCCCCACAAAATCTGAAGGTTGTTTTCCTAAATTAGAAACTATTACTAAATATTATAACTAGTAGTATTCTTCAAAGAAATGGATATAACCAAGGGATTGCAAACCCATGCCAGCATGGAAAAACAGATGCTAAAGGGTTATAATGATGATGATGATAATGTACTGAATGCATCCAATATCTCCATTTATAATGCCATGTAAAAAGCACTCTGCACACTCTGCAAAGTGGTTGGTGTTGAGAACGGCATCCAGCTGTAGAGACCAACCCAATGGGACCTGGTGCAGACCCTGACCTTGTGATGATGATGATGATGATGATCCATGTTTAAAATGTTACATTATACAAAAACAAAAAAAAAAAAAAAATTTTTTCTTTCTACTTACCACAAATTTTGGTGCTGTACCATCTTTAGTAGACTGTTTCATTGCCCGTTCAGATCGTTCTCGGAAACTCCGCCGAATTTTGGATGGCATAAATTCACTTAAACTATTCCATTTCCTTGGTTTTTGTTCACCAATTTCAACGGTAAAAGCTGTTCCACCTGCATCTGCAACTTTATTGACTGGTTCTGTCTTCTCCACTGATAACTCTCTTTCCGATGAAGATTGTTTCTTACCATGGTCACTTGAAATTTCAAGTGATCCCTTTCGACTATCATGTGACACTAGACTATCTTTGGATATAGACGACGAAAGGCTTCCACGACAAGCGCTATTATTTTCCAGTTCAAAATCTCTGTGAGAAATCTCCATATATGTACAGGCGTATTTTGGGTCGTTTTTATATTTTTCTAGATTATGTGATGTATCAGTTTGAATATTGTACACTGCTAAATTTCCAGGTTTTGTGGCTGTAAGATATGAAGACGAATAAATATATAAACAAACTGAATGAGATTTAATTATCATGCTATTTCAACTTAAAAGAAAAGCATTTATATATTTGTTCAGTACAAGCATTTATACCTACAGACTGAGATTAATACTCACCACTCACATGTGAAACTGTATTCATACTTATCTTTCAAGTAAACTGAAGTAATCAGATGAAGGAAAAATTATCAAGACAAAACAATCCAGCACCTCACTGCAAAGTTTGAAACTATGATTTATCATTCAGAATCTTAACCCAATCAGCAGATTATACATTGAAAATAAAATAATATAAAATTGTTCAAAAGAATTCAAAGTGCTTGGTTGCTTAATTTCTTTTTCTTTACTAAAAGCACCCAGTACACTCTGTAAGGTGGTTGACATTAGGAAGGGCATCCAGCTGTAGAATCTATGCCAAATCAGACTGGAGTCTGGTGCAGCCCCCCGCCCAGCTTGCCAGCTCTGATTAAACTGTCCAACCCATGCCAGTTTAACATAACAGATGTTAAAATGATGATGACGACGATGGAATAGCCATCAAGTGGTCTATAGTAGATTTCTGAGAAAAGCATGACAGGCATATACTGTGACTATGTAACCTTCCAAATATCAGTCTCTGGCATTTGATGTCATAAATAACATCATCATCAACAATGACTCTTCAGATGTCATAGCAAACAAACATCATCAGTATTTTTCTAAGACAAGAGGTTGTGAACTGGCAGAATTGTTACCGTGCCAGGAAAAACACTTCGCAGCATTTCGGCTGTCTTTACTTTCTGAGTTCAAATTCCACCATGGTCAACTTTCCTGTCATTCTTCTAGTGTTGATAAAAAATAGTATTAATAGAGCATTGGCATCAAGGTAATTGATTTACTCTTCCAAACAAAAAATTTGCTGGCCTTGTGCCAAAATCTGAAACCAATATTCTCAAAGACAAGAAATCTCTAAGTGAGACTTACTAAGTGGATCTTCAAAGCTATAAAGATATAAAGAGTAGAAGGAAAAGATTGTTTACGATGAGTACCATCACTTTAGACACATTGTCTTAATGTCCACTTTTCCATGCTTGCATAGATTTGGTGGAATTTGCTGAGGCAAATCTTCTGCAACCAGATACCCTTCCTGTCACCAACCCTCACCTGTTTCCAGATATGGTAACATTTCCCCATAGAAGGTTGGAAGTAAAGAACACTGCTTGTATGGTGTGATACTCAAACTATCATGCAATGTCAAAGCAAAGAGACAGTAACACATATACACATGACAGGCTTCTACAGAGTTTCCATGTACCAAATCCACTCACAAGGCTTTGGTTAATCTGAGGCACACCATGGGACTGAACCCAGAATCATGTGATTGAGAAGTAAACTTCTTACCACACAGCCACAATTGTCATTGAGTATGATTTCATAAGACAATATTTTGAGTACAATATTTCTTTTTCTTATTTTATTTAACTCAAATAAATAAAAGTAAATTCTCATCTTAGTCGTTATCTTGGAAATATACTGTTTTCCCTAATATATAATTTTCACTGGTTTCTTCTTTCTTTTTTTGGTAGGGGTTGGGGAAGAACCACCGAGTAGTGTTCTTGCTAATACTTAACGCAATAAACTTATGAAAAACAACATAATTTGTTGTTTGCTTCCAAAGAATAAAAGGCAAAACAAAAGAATGGAAGTTGTGAAAGTAAGTACCAAGATACGATTAACATAAAATAACTTTGCTACTAATTAAAAAACTAAGAGAGCTAACTTAGATGCATTTCATCCACACTGGGAAGCGGAGCAGAGTGAAATACGCACCAGTAATATACTGAGTAACAAGTTAACCTACTATGCTTTCCCTTCAAATTGTATAGCCTTGCACCAAAGTTAGAAATCAATATTTTCACTAGAGAGAACAAGCAACATTATTCTTAGTAAATATGAATAATAGATACCAACTGACTAGCAAACAAAATTTCTTGTTTAAAATTAATTTATACAAAATTTTCAACAGCTGCTAACTCCAGACAGAGATATTTACAGTTAGCAGCTGTTATATGAAAATGTAAAATATAAAAAAAATTTATAAAGAAGCAAATTCTGGAATGTAGTGAATTACTTGTTAAATATAATAATTTCATTGTTTCCTGTCTCAAACAGAAAGGTAAATGAAATTCCAAATTTAGTGAAATACAGGGTAACCAACCAGCGATAAAAGACAGGGCAAACCAGGTAATATTTACCATGTAACAAGTGAAAACATTGAAGAACTACACGAATTCCCTTCAAAAGCTTGGTTTTCTCAACACCTATTATCATTGCTAAAATACCTTCCCTTTCAACAATATAATTTTGAATGGCAACAAAAAGGAGAGGGGTTACAAGCATTCACCACAAGTACACACACACACACAAGATCATATAGTTCAAAATAGAATAAATGCATTTTAATTATTCTCTTAGTGAAAAGCCCACCCTAATTAACTACCAAGCTGAAATAAATGAGGTACTAAGCACAGGACACTAACATTAGTGGCAATATGTATCTACTTGAACAGACTTATCAAAGAACACAAGCCATATTAGATGGGGATTTTTGCTTTTTTGCTATTTTTTAGATTTTGATGTTGAGATGGGGGAATGGGGAGTTCAAATCAAGAACAAGTAACTAACCCAAAATGAAGA
>NC_068996.1:51009492-51018133 GCF_001194135.2 Octopus bimaculoides | reverse complement strand
TGAGCGAAAAAAAAAAACTGTTGAATAAACTACACACAACTGATAAAGTATTTAAACCTGGCAGCAGTGCAATAAATAAAACCGTTTTACAAATTCTTTGCAAATGACTCCCTACAAAAGGAAATATGAAATATTTGTATTTACTAGACTTTTTCTTTTTTATATGCTGACGACATACATTACCAGAAGAATACTGATTTAATTTTATCACATACAATTGGAAAATGGCTAATTAAGGGAAGTTAACATATAATCATTAAGAATACTGGAATATTGAAATGATACTAAAAAATATAAAAGCAAGCTGATGAAATAGATTTCAAAAGAAGTTCTTTCATCTGAATACACACACAGACTACATTGTTTAGAGAGAAGAAAAATACTAAAAAGAAATATTTTCATCTGATAAAACAATTTAAAATGTATTTTATTTGAATGCTGAAGACACATTGGAACTTTTTTGTTTTTCCAAATCTTGAAGTAATATTGAAAAGAGAAAACAAAAATAAATGTATATAATAATAATAATAAGCTTATCTACTGGAGGCATGAGGCCTCAAATTTGTGGGGAGGGGACAAGTCAATTACATCAACCCCAGTGTTTCACTGGTATTTAATTCATCGAACCAGAAAGGATGAAAGGCAAAGTCAACCCTGGCAGAATTTGAACTCAGAATGTAGTGGTGGGCGAATATCACTAAGCATTTCGTCCAGTGTGCTAATGATTCTACCAGCTTGCCACCTACAATAATAATAATAATAATAATCTTTTCTACTCTAAGCACAAGGCCTGAAATTTGGGGGGGGGGCAGTCGATTAGATCAACACCAGTACGCTACTGGTACTTAATTTATCAACCTCGAAAGGATGAAAAGCAAAGTCGACCTTGATGGAATGATGATGATAATAATAATAATAATAATAATAACAACATGAAGTGTGAACATGCACACAATTTTGATAAAAATGTGTACGGTTAGAAGATTCATAGTTAAAGGGGTTTTATAGATGAGATAACCTAGAATTAAGTTAAATAAAATATATATATATAACTGCACATCCAACCAGACCACCATAATAAGCAGGAAATACCATAAATATGATGAAGGTGACAGTGGGAGTAGTGACAACAATAGTGATGATGATGATGATATATTTAGGTAGAGAATATTTAATCTTATCAAGAATGTCAGAAAAATGTAAGATGGGACACTGAAGTGTGTGTGTGTGTGTCTGTATTTACATATATGCATGTATGTATCTTTATTATATGTTTATATAAACAGTTTGCATGAATCATATGCAAACAAAGTGAATTAAACTGATGTCTATTGAACATAATTCCTATACAAACATCATTCTCAACTACTTAATAGTAAGTAAAGCAGTTACTAACAGGAAATCTTGTCTATAACACGTCGAAGAGGATATGACACCAGTCACAAGACTGGTTCTTCATTAATGTAGTAGAAAGACCTGATTGTCAAGGATAACTTCCATTAAGATAATAATTAGTTACCATCTGAAGATTGAAAGATCTCTCTAGGAAAAAGAAAAAAAGCCCAAAAAACTGTAATCTTAACTTTTAATTAGTGATCCTAAATGAGTGGAATGCAGTAACAGTTTTGTTGAATGATTCTTCTGGAAGAAGAAAAAGGAGGGAAAAAAACAGAGAGGGAGGAATAATATGTGAAACTGAATAAGTTAGCCTCTTTTTTTTCTTTTTTTTCTAACTAACTTCTCATGAAGGTCTAGCATTCTTAACATTGCCAAGACTATCATCTGACAAAGGCTGGGTTTCCTCTTCATAACCAGAAAAATATATTTCAAATTTATACGAACCCACCACCAAACAACATATATGATCTAATGCTTAATATGTTCAGAACACATCATGGGTGCTGCTGCTACATAATAGATTATAACTATTTCAATCAATAAAAGAAAAGAGTCTCTAACAAATGAACTTTCTCTCACCAAAAGGGGGGAAAACCCCACTGGCCTACAGCCAAAATATGTAAACAAATATCCACTACTTCTTCAACAACTATTATAACAGTTTGTGCTTCTCATCTTGTATACTATAGATTGTCTCCATCTCATCATCGTTTCGTATCTGCTTCCCATTCTGGACAGTTCAACAGGAACCAACAGGTCTGGTTTCAATATTTCAGCCTTGGTATAGTTTCTATGACCGAATATTCTTCCCAACACCAGCCACTCACACAATGTACAGGATGCACTTTTTCCATAGCACCAACATCAGAGGGATTGTCTTACCCTTGGGGAAAACTAGAGATTTCTCTCAACCCTGTGTTACTGGATTTGCCAAACACTTGACAGTATGTACTGGCTGTTTTTGTCATAGGACCAGCACTAGTAAGGTCTCTTTGTAACCAGTAAGAATAAATAACCTCACCAGAACAGAAAGAATAGGAGGGAGTGTGATGCTTTAGAGCAGACGTGGGGAAAGCCCCACCCATGGGCACAACTGCACTCACAAACCCATTTTATTTCACCCACAGGCTAATATACTCAAATGAACAAAATATAGAAAATTTTTCAATTATAAAATTTATACAATATTTGTTTGCCTATTTGCACTATGACTTAAAATGGTTTGACTCGAAGGTCCAGTAATTGCCATTGGAGTGGAAATTTTGTTTTCACTATAAAACACATTGTTAGGCTTGTACCACCCCATTGAGACCCAACTACACTCTAGCTGAAAAATATAGACTACCTCATAAGTAATATAAATGTCCTAAATTCAGTTGTGGTGTTAATGAAGATGTTACACGTTAATTTTATGTGATAAACTTATTATTAATGTATATCAAATTATACATAGATAGATATATACAAGATCTACACAGATATAAGAGTTAGAACTTGTGATTTGCCCACAGGCCTTTTTCTTTGTAAATTTTTGCCCACCACACTAGAAAGTTACTCCAATTCTGCTTTAGAGCATGCATGGGCAACCTGTGGCCTGTACTAATTTGCAGCATAACCTAAGAATAGCAACATCTCAAATTCTACCTAACATTGAAAATATGGTAAAGAATGTAAAAGTGTAAAAATCTCCTTGATACAGATAATGAAATTTGTTCTTTAATAAAATATCAATGAATTTTTTCTTTTTTTTTTTACCTCAATATTTTAAATTATAATTTATTTACACTAGTAATCATCATTATTATCATTAGGAAATAATGAAAGAGATCCCAGCTTAATGTAAACTTTCATACTAAGACAAATGAAATTAAGAACTGCGAAAAATTCAGTGTGAAGTGGGCAAGTCATATTTCATGTATATGTGTTTTATCATGTGGCCCTCTTCCACTTAGAAATGGTACGATGCGGGCCCCCACTTGACGAAGAGTTGCCCATCCCTGCTTTAGGGAAAGTATAGTCTGAAGAGAATCCCACCCATGCCAGCATGGAAAGTGGATGTTAAGCAATGACAATGATGACACTGTGGTAATGAAGAGAGTAACAGAATAGACACTGTTACTATCTAAATCTAATTGGTTGTAAACCTTTCCGCTTCCTGTAGTTGTCATTGAGAATGCATTACTAAACACAACCAACCAATCTTTCCTTCCCAAAATCTCACCCACCAGCACTCTCCTTCCCAGCCCAGATTTTTATCTTCAAATACTAAACTGAAACAATTTAAATGAAGCCGTTTACACAAATGTAATCCAGTTAACTCATTGCCCCTTTCTTGTTTAAAACCCTTTAGCATTAAAACCAGCCATATCTGGCCAAAATATTCTACCTGTTTTAGGTTGAAACCAACCAGATCTGGCCTCTCACACCTACCCTACAATGTCATTCTAAAACTAAACAATCACATCATTGAAATCTCTAAACTACAAGACGATGCATGATAAATTCAAAGCAATATAAACAAGAGAACTCAGAGAGGACAAACCTCCACAAAATCAACACCAACATCCTCTCAATAATTAGCCAGAGATGATTTTTCAAATGAGAATATCTGAAATAAACTCGACTGCTCTCACAAACAAGAATACTAAAAATGAACCCAACCACTCTTGAAAATTACGTAAAAAAAACTGGAAAAATAATTCAGAATCTTTGTCCAGTATCAGATCGATCCCAAAGTCTAATCAATTCGTGCCAGTCACGAAAGTTTCATCCAAATCTATCCAGCGGTTCTTGAGATATCTTATCCATGGACAAACAAACAAACCAACACAACTGAAAGCAATACCTCCGCCTTTGCTAAGGTGAAGGTGATAAACAAACATCACTTAGAACACTGTAAGCCTAGTACTTATTCTATTGGTTTCTTTTGCCGAAGCGTTAAGTTACATGGATTTAAACGCACCAGCATCAGTTGTCAAGCGATGTTGGTGGGGTGAAACACAGACACAAACATATATATATAGTTTCATCTACCAAATCCACTCACAAGGTTTCGGTCAGCTCGAGGCTATAATAGAAGACGCTTCCCCAAGGTGACACATAGTGGGACTGAACCCAGAACCATGTGGTTGGTAAGCAAGCTACTTACGACACAGCCACTCCTGCACATATAGCTGTGTGCGTGTGCGTGCTTATCTGAGTTTGTTCCCTCCACCACTGCTTGACAACCAATGTTGGTGGGTGTTCACATCCTCATAACTTTAGTGGTTCAGCAAAAGAGAAACTGATAAAATAAGTGCCAGGCTTTAGAAAAAAAAAAATTATTACTGGCATCGATGCATTCGACTTGGAAATTGTTCAAGGCAGTCCCCCACCCCAGCATGGCCACAGTCTAAATGACTAAAACAAGTAACAAGATAAACGGTAAAGATTATCAGCAACGACTTACAACAAAGAACAGAATAGAATTTCGTGACTTTGGTAGTTATGCTAGTAATGTCTGAGAGTTAGAGATTGAATGCAAATGGAATGGTAGAGTCAATGGCAACCAAAGTTTGCTGCAACGAAAAATTGTAGAATAAAATAATCATTCATTTTGTGTCTTAGTTCTGAATGTTAGCTGCACCAAAGCCAAGACACAGAAGTACTTTACTAAAGTACAAAAGTAAGTACTTTGAGTATATTTGTGGCTCACTTTGAATTATGCCAGTTATTCATTCTGTGAATGTTGTAGAAAATTCCGCCCCTCCCCACCCCACCCCCATCCAGTATGTTGTAATTCTTGAGTGTGGTATGTTTATTATGCTGAGTCTGATGGCTGGTTGTATGTGATGCTTGTTGGTGTTGCTAGTTAGTGAGGTGACACCGAATTTACAAGGTACTCGATGCTGTTCTTAGAACTATTGGTTGCCAGATTTATAGATGGCTGATGTAGGAGATGGATGTTTATGCAAATTGCCTGAGGAATGATTGGAAGATATAAACGAGGAGGAAATCTGCAAACTTGAGTGCAGCTGCTTCACCTGCAAGAATTAAGTCACATCTCTCATACATCAAAACGTTAATATTTCTTTTAAAAAAAAAATATATATACATTGAATATTTTAATCTTAGGTACACTAGACCAGTAAAAATGATAACATCAGTCCTGTCACAGTTGAAATATTAATTGAATGAAATCAACATAAAAGATGCACGAGATTGATTCCTAACCACATGGTTCCTGGTTCAGTCCCATTGTGTGGCACTTTGGGCAAGTGTCTTCAACTATAGCCTCGGGCCAACCATACTCTTGTGAGTGGATTTGGTAGACAGAAACTGAAAGGAACCGGTCATATATGTGTGAGTGTGTATCGCCATCCTGCATGTTTGTCCCTAACCACCACTTTTTCCACTCAAGGCACAAGGCCTGAAATTTTGAGGGAGGGGCTCAGTCAATTAGCTCAATCCCAGTACAGAAATGGTACTTAATTTATCGACCCCAAAAGGATGAAAGGCAAAGTTGACCTCAGCAGAATTTGAACTCAGAACATAAAGACAGACGAAATACCACTAAGCATTTCACCAGGCATGCTAAGAATTCTGTCAGCTCACCACCTTCCCCCACCACCACTTGACAACTGGTGTTGGTGTGCTTACTCCTCTGTAACTTAGCAGTTGAGCAAAGGTGACTGATAGAAAAGTACCAAGCTTAAAAATGAAAAAAAAATGCGTACTTGGGTTGAATCATTTAGCTGAAAGGAAATTCTTCAAAGCAGTGCCCCAGCATGGCCACAGTCTGACAGAAACCAGTAACAGATCAAAGATAGTGCATTAAAGGTTGGGATGATATTTTTGAGACAATATTTTGGGAGAAAAGCATGTCTTATATACCAGTAAATGAATCAGCATTGGTTTCGACAATATGTTGTTCAATCAACTGAAGTATTTGCTCACTGAACTAACTTGGCTGAGTATTCCACAGAAATGTGTACCTTTAATGTAAACATCAGGCAGAATCTGTGACACAGTGTATGACCAAGCTGGACCTTTGATTTATATAGGTGCAATTCATCTCACGGGCTTCAGCACAATTTCCCAATTTCACTCACAAGGCTCAAGTCAACATGAGGTTTTCTTAAACTACAAAGACACTTGCCCAAGATCTCTCTCTCTCACTCACACACTAAGACATCACAAATCCTGAAACAAACTTCTTAAACAGCAGGCCATACTCCATCTATTACTAATACAAAGAATCTAACAAACCTCAGAGTACATTTACCCATGATTGTTTTTTTTTCTTCCCCTCTTATGTTCTTAAAAAGCTGGTAGGGTATTGTACGAAAGAGATTTGGTTGTTATCTCTAGCAAGCTGAATGATCGTGTTGAAGCTTCAGCAGTAACAGTCATAGAGAAATTATGAACATTGTTGCATTGAGTTCAATTCAATCTGAGAATGATTTGTCTTGCCTCTTCATAATTCTGGAGACTGCCTGTCCAAGACATTTTGGTAAGTCTGTCCTAAACACCCATGCATGTTTTTGGCCTTTTAGTCAGCCCTTCTTTCATATGTTCTAAATAATATAAAGCTTTTCTTTCACAAGTCCCCAAGTTACTGTGGTGGTTGGAAAAACAATTTGTGATGTTTTTCATATATGATGCATAAGATGCCAAGGAAATATACAGGAAATGGCTATGAACCAACTTTATGGATCTTTGTAATGGAGAAAGGTTAAGAAAATAGAGACCGAAGGTTAATGAAGTCCACATGCAGTTTGAATGCTGCAGGCAGGTATAAGGGAAAATAAGAAAAAGGAAGTTCCACAGAAATGAAGTCCTGAAGAAGAAGACAGTTTTGTGTGTAAGACACTTAATAAAACTTGAAATACTGGTAAAATTGGAGTCTTTGTATAAATAATAGTAAAATATTACTAGAAGCATTGAACTACTACAGTCACCATTGTTCTACTTTTTGGTATAAACAATATATTCCTCCAAGGAAAAGATCTGCAACATATTCCATAAATTCTAAATTTTTCAAGTATTACTATTTAACTAAGTTATTGTTAAACACACTCTCTTTCAAGCCAAGGGAGGAGCTTCGCTTTTTTGGATAATTGTTCCTCAAGAAAGTATATTTTACAAATTGTTCCATGTGTTTTATTAGGGAATGACACACAGGCATATCTCCAATTTTGTTTTCAATTTTCTTTCTCTTCTTATTTTCTGTGTTTAATAGATACAAAAACCAACAAGAGACAGGTGATGGAACAAGTAAACAAATACTGGGGGAGAGGTAATTGTTTCAGTAAGCATCGGCAACTAGTCAGTAGATGAGCTAATGGCTGATGGAGTTTGAATAAAGCTTGTCAGTCAGAGATGAAAACAAATGGAAAAAACTGCAAAAAAAAAAAGAGACAAAAAAAAACGTACACTTTCCCTCAAGACATCTGGGTTAATGTTGAAATAAATTGACTCACAATACAAATATGAGGAGAAACTTATGGACAAAATTCAGATGTATCACCCATTTTCTGGTTAATAGTTGTTCCTTACTTGCCAGAACTATATATCATGCAAGGGGCTGGTTACCGATGCTCAGTTTTTATACTTTTTTTTACTTTTCTTTTGTTTGTTTTTAATGAAAGAAAAAAGCCAGCGAAACATTTTGGCATTACAAAAAAAGGAGGGAGGATTCATTAACAAAAAGTTCTAAAAACGAAAGATAACGAATAATTTTTTTTTTACAAGACGCAGGAATGGCTGTCCGCTTTACAACCATATGGTTGCGAGTTCCATACCAATGCACGGCACACGCGCGTGTGTGTGTTTATATTTTTCACCGTGTATATATCTAAGTGAAGGGTGTGTGTTCGAACAAAGGAACTTTGTGGTTTTCATTCCGCCGGAGTTGCACGTTGACAGAATCACTCCTTTGAGCGTTGCACAAAATGTCCGCAGTATTACTAGTGTTACTATTTTACTTTCCATCCTTCCCATAAAGGATCTTAAATGTAAATGAATTATTTATAACAGAAGTTTAGAAAGATTCCCGTGTCGTTTTCATTTCGGAATTGCCGCGAACGCGAGATTAATCCCGTTGGAAACCTGTGACTAACGATGTTCTTGTTCGTAAAATACGATATAAAAACAATTAAATGAAGCAAAAAAGATTTCAACTTAATGAGAGAGAGAGAGAGAGAGAGAGAGAGAGAGAGAGAGAGAGAGAGAGAGAGAGAGAGAGAGAGAGAGAGAGAGAGAG
>NC_068996.1:51001753-51009275 GCF_001194135.2 Octopus bimaculoides | reverse complement strand
TCAGTATTTTCTTTTCAGTTTATTATGAACAGTAATGTGAAGATAGTGGAGGCGCAATGGCCCAGTGGTTAGGGCAGCGGTCTCGCGGTCATAGGACAGGGAGTGGTGGCGAACCCTGCTGTACTCTTCCACCACAACTTTCTCTCACTCTTTCTTCCTGTTGTGCCTGTAATTCAAAGGGGTCAGCCTTGTCACACTCTGTGTCACGCTGAATATCCCCGAGAACTATGTTAAGGGTACACGTGTCTGTGGAGTGCTAAGCCACTTGCACGTTAATTTCACGAGCAGGCTGTTCCGTTGATCGGATCAACTGGAACCCTCGTCGTCGTAAGCAACGGAGTGACAACAACAACAACAATGTGAAGATAAAAAAGTAAGGTACTACTAAAGCAGAGTGGTCCGGAAACCGCAGTCGCGCGTCCGCGCTAGCTAGTCGTGAGTGGTCGATCCTAACCCTAACCCTAAACACATGTATTCATTTGCACACGCGCGCGGGACCACTCTGCTTTAGTAGTACCAAAAAGTAATATTAAAACCAAACCAAATTTTAAACAATTCTGACAAGGCAAACAAAAGTAAAAATTAAAATGAAATTCTGAATATATATTATATAAATTGATTTTAGAATTTTACAAGTCACATCCAAAGTAAAACTAATAATGATCATTACTTTAAACCCAGTGGGGGTAATATTTAAAGAACTTCTTTAAACAATGCCAGAAAAGTGAAGCCAACAGCTTGGAAACTAGCATTGCTACTACATGTACTGCCGTGAAGCGATTCCTCTGCTCACGTAAGCCTATACAGGGGGGCCCCATAAAAGTGTAGCCCGGAGAGGACCGTCCTTCAACCCCAACCACGCTACTACCTGGAAAGGATTTGAACTCAAGATCCAGATAGGATGACAGAAATAAATAAATAAATAAAATAACAAAAACAGGGGGGGGGTCACACTCTTTCAAAAGGAAACAAATTCATGGCACTGCATTTCTCAAGAATGGTCTTGGATTAAAAGTTGAACACATTCCAAATAACGTTGTTATTTAGTCCAAGTGAACTTGAGCAAACTAAATCAGCTAGGAGTCAGTTTAAGAGAAGATACCAACGTTTTCAGATATGTGGAAAATTGGGTGGCTATTTCTAGCAGGCCGGGCAATTAGATAGTGATTCGCTCGACAGCTTTACCCTTAAAAAGCAGCTGAGGCGTTAATTAATCCCCAAGTGGTCGGCGAAGGTAAAGAATACGCACACCACCCGTTTAGGGTTAGGGTTACGCCGATCTTCGCTTCTTCTGCTGTAGAATATGCATCTACGTAACCCCCTAATGAGTGTGCACTATAAAAGCATATTGTTACGTAGTTACATCGGGACCTATGCATTTGAGTAGTGCCCAGTACTGTACTGTATTTTTCCCATAATTTGTATATATTTATTTTAATATTAATGCAAAACAGCACCACAGAGGAAACAATAAACAGCGAGAGGTCAACGGCGATATGGCGAGGGATTATATATTTGTTCTCCCTTCGTTTTAGCCCATTTTTCCATGGTTGCCCTTTCTGATTACAAGACTTTATTTCGATTTCCAAGAAAAGGATAACATTTTATTGATTTCATCGAGCTAAAATATACAAGCAAACGTGTTCGCGCGCACACGCACGCACACGTGTATAGGCATGTATAGGTGTATATATAAAAATGTATGGGTATGTATGAATATGTTTGTATATATAAATTCTGCAAAGTCGTTTGAGGTGGGTTGGACATCTGGTAAGAACGAATGATGAAAAGCTTCCTAAGCAACTTGTGTATGGTGAGCTGGAAGATGGTAAGAGGCCAGCGCATTCACCCAAAAGGAGATTCAAGGATTGCCTCAGAATTGCTTCGACACAGACAGGAATTTCAGTTGTTGATTGGGAAAGCGAGGTAGAAGACCGAAATGGATGGGAGAAAGGTGTGTACAGTGGTAGTTCAAAGTTAGAAAGCACGAGAAGATCAAAAGAAGGTTTAGAAAGAATGAACCATGAGAAAATCAAGACAAGGCTTAGAAAGAACGAACCTGTGGAAAATGAGGGAGTGTTGCTTTTTATGTGTGTGATTTGAGGGAGGAAATGTCTGAGTCATGCAGGCCTGGTCAGCCACCAGAGATCTCACAGGAATGAATCCTTGTAAATTGTGATCTAGCTATTGTTGACAACAGAACATGTGTGCAATATGTGGAAAGGTGTGCCATTCAGTTGGAGGATCGAAAAGGCATGTCAAATCAAACTGTTTGACCTAGACATGTCACGCCCAATGTGTTGTCTACTCACACTCTCTTTCATATATATATATATATATATATGTATACACACACACCCATATATGTCCTCTACTATATCGTAGGCCAACCAAAGCTTTATGAGTAGATTTGGTAGATGGAAACAGGGATCTTTTTTAAAACGGGGGCCACATTTTTCATTAACGAAACACTTTGAAACTTGGAACACTGGTAGAATGTGTCATATAAAACATCTTTTTCTCTTTGTCTTCTTTAAAAAAAAAGAAATCCATAAATTATTCCATGTTAAAGTTGTCGTATTTCTGTAATTTCAACCAATCACTGACGTCCATTCAGCCGATATACATTAAGTGCCGACTACATAAACAAACGATTCTGAAACAATTAACCCTAACCTTAGGGTTAGGGTTAGAGTTAAAGCAAATTTAAAATGAAAAAAGCAAATAAAACGAAGAATCGTTTGTTTATGTAGTCGGCACTTAATGTATATCGACTGAATGGACGTCAGTGATTGGTTGAAATTATCGAAATAAGACAATTTTTTTACATGAAATAAATTCGAATACAAAAATATTTTTCTGTTCTATAACACAAAATAGATAAGTATACGAAGTTTGAAAGTCTTTCGGTACCAAAAACACTACGTAAAACATTAATGAAAAATGTGGCCCCCGTTTTAAAAAAGATCCGGAAACAGAAAGACCTCGGTACTACTAAAGCAGAGTGGGCCCGAACGCGCGTGCGCGTTAGCTAGTCGTGAGTGGTCGATCCTACAAAAAGTGCGCGTGCGCAAATGAATACATGTGTTTAGGGTTAGGATCAACCACGCGCGACTGTGCGTTCGGGACCACTATGCTTTAGTAGTACCAAGACCTCCATATATATGCTGTGTACGTAGGAGTTTCGTGCATTGTACTAGCATACGAAATTCATGGACCTTGAGTAACTCTGTTGCTTCTGCTAAATATTAATAAAAATATATACTCATATTTTGAGTTCTATTTTCCCCTATGTGTATACACACATGTATTGTGGGTAATATTTTCAACTGAGACTTAACAACCGCATCTGATTCTTCAAGTGCTTTAATTAATTTTGTGCATGCACATATATTTACTAGGTTGATGACATTTACCAACGGTTTTTCCCATTCTGTTTGTTGATAGGCAATTTTCTATCATTAATAAAACTGTCAGCGTTGCTAGTGACACGGGTATGCTAGAATACACACACATACATACATTAGTAGGTCAAAAGTTATGGTCGGTCATAAATTGACCATTGGTTTAGCACCGATATAGCTCTGAGCAACATATGCGACTCGTCAGACTCACATGGCTGAAGTGTGAAACCAATGGTCACTATGACCGGCCATAACTTTTAACTTCCTAAAAGAAAATATATTACTGTTCTAATGCTTTAGAGAGTGTTTGTTTTTCGGATATATGAACTACTGACGGTTTATATATACAGGGTGTCCACAAAGTCTGGGTACATGGGATTAACACATACTTTAATTATTATTTCTTATATTTAATTGTTTATGTTATGATTTTATTTACTCCATGTACCCAGTCTTTGTGGACACCCTGTAGTTTAAGACCCAGTCACGATTACAAAGAAGAAAAAAAACAGCCTACTACAATATTTCATTAATGTATATATCCATTTTCCTGAAAGTTATGAGGGGAAAAATCGGATCTTGTGAACTTTCCGAAAATCTCACCCACCCACCAAGTTCGTTTGTGCAAATTTTTTTTTTCATATTCTTTTTCTACACTTTTTTTTTTTACACCTAGTAAGCAGGGTTTTTTTTTTTAGTTTTCGTTAACAGGTCTTAAACTTTATATTGGCCAAGTTATGAGAGGGAAATCGGATTTTGTGAATTTTCCGAAAGTCCTCTCCGCACCCACGTGACTGGGACTTAAACTATTAACTATACTGACGATACAAACGCGCGCGTGCGGTGTTGAAGTGCTAAGCAGTGATGTGTATGAATACAAATTCGTCACCAGTTCATCAAATATGCTTGGGGCATAAGGTATTCTTTAACCCCCCACCCCAAAAAAAAAACAGTGAATGGTGTTCTTACAGGTTCGAACATGCCCCAAGAATGATTATATAAATGTATAGGCTAGGTATATAGGCTATCCTTCGAAGATAGTACCACAAAACTGAAACTAAAGATTGCTTTCCGTAAACCTCTTTTATATGTTTTTAAAATTCACGCACACATGTATTTATACATACGTACATATACTTACACAAATAAACATACATGTATGCATAAAAAATAAATAAAAATAAGCGATTCGTGAAAACAGAAAGAGATGTGTGAGAGATTGTATGTTCCACTGTGTATATATCAATATACACGACGGATTGTTTCAGTTTGTCAACCAAATCCACTCATAAGGCTTTGGTCGACCTGAGTGTTATAGTAGAAAACACTTGACCCAAGGTGTCATGCAGTGGGTCTGAACCCAAGAGCACATGATTGGCAAGAAGCTTCTCAAACTACATAGCTATGCCCCGGAAAACAGAAAGAAAAAGAAAAAACACAGAAAAGCAAAACTAGATACCCAAGAACAACGAAGAAAGTTCTATATTTCAAATTGTAAAAGAAAAAAGATTAAACACAGAACTTACCAAAACTCCTTTTCGAGACAGATAACATTTCAAAATTAATCAATATGAAAAGGAGCAAATATATATTATGAATGAGATATATCAATATATTACAAGATACTCTGAAATTATTTTATACTAAATCATCGATGATATATAAATATTTTTTTAAATTATTCTGTTCACTTTCTTTTTTTTTTCTGAGGCAGATATATATATATATATTACTTTGTTCTCAGGTCAACGATGTGGTGACAAACCACACACTATTTTCTTTTCCTAATATGAAATTCTCGAAACAAAAGCAAGCTACCGAAGGTCACGGTTTAACCCACCAAAAAACACCGTTTTCCCAAAAAGGAATCAACAGTTCTTTTTATTGTTTTTGCCTTTCTTTTTCACGAATTTCTTCTTTTTTTTCCCTCCCACTTATATTTTTTAAATTCGCGAGCGTTCCTACAGACATATCCACACGCACACATTCTTGCCTTTAACACACACACACACACACACACACACACACACACACACACACACACAAGCATGCCCATTCCCAACATTTAAACACACACATACATTTTCAGCATTCAAACACACACACAGAAGTGCACACGTCCGCAACATTTAAATACATAGACATGCTTTTTCAGCATTTACACACACGCACGCACGCACGTTGACTTGTCCTCTCCACACGTGCTCGCGTGTGAAAATGCATGTGTACGTGTGGATTTGTGCGCATGCGTGCGTGCATACGTAAATGAATTATCAAATTCATTTTTGTTTATAAACCATGAATATCTTCATTATTTTCTTGAAAAACAAAGATGAAAGAAAAAAGGGAGGAGGGGGCAAAGCTTGCTCTACGATTGTTATTGTTTCAAAATGTCTGCATATTTCCTTCGTTTGACCATCGACCGTTTCACATGTTTCGTTTACCTCCTCCTCCTCCATCTTAGTCTCTCAAACAAGTTCAAACCGATTTGTATATACAACGCTGTTACTCTTTTATTTGTTTCAGTCATTGGAATGCGGCCATGCACGAGCAGTCTCTTGACAGGTTTTATCTATCTTACAGTCTTACAGGCCCTAGTAACGTATCTTGTCTGGTGCTTATTGTAAGTCTATCTCTCTCTTTCTCTCTCTCTCTCTCTCTCTCTCTCTCTCTCTCTCTCTGAACTACTTGTTACGTAGACATAAACAAACCAATACAAGTTATCAAACGGGGATTTTTTCCATCTCCCTCAAACGGTGAGACACAAAGACATGCGCACGCACATATGACGAGCTTCTGTACAGTTTCCATCTGGTAAATACACTCACAAAGCATGGACTCGACTGGAATTACAGTGCAAGACACAAGACATGTACCCAAGGAACTGTGCAGTGGGCCTGAACCCCAAACCATTTGATTGTGAAATTAACTTCTAAAGCACAGAGCCATGCCCACATTTTTCCTCTCCCTCCCCTCAAGAAAAAAAAATTATCTGAATAAAGTTAAAACTCCTTCACTATGGTATATAAGCTTTGAGATGAAGCCTTTATATAGACCTTTGATCTCCGAGGAAAAGCAGCCAGATATCTCTAAAACTACACATTATTGTCTTATAAAAGAAAGCAATGTGTAATAATGTCCTTGATGCACAATGGGTGAAACAAAAAAATATGAGTCACCATTGCCTTTGATGGTAGATCTAAGTACTCAAGGAAGATTGGTATACTCTTTTGTGAACATTATAGATTTTGTTATATCAAAACATTGCTAGCTTGCTTGGATTCAATTGATGACGATCAGGAGCCCTTGGACTATTCGGTAATCCTCAAGTTTAAGGGGATAAAAAAATAAATAAAAATATTCAAGCAAAGTAACTGAACGTCTTACCAGTATTCTCCGTACATCTCTGTTTATAAATAAATCACACACGTGATTTGATTGACGTTAGGGTGTGATTTATTTATAAACAGCTAGAAGAAAACGGATAACACTGGTAAGTCGTTCAGTTATTTCCCTTGAATATTTTTATTTATTTTTTTTTTATCCCCCTAAACTTGAAGATTACCGAAAGTAAAATATGTGGAAATTACCCATGACATATACGGAGGCATGTGACCCAGTGGTTAGGGTATTGGACTTATGATCGTAAGATTGTGGTTGCAATTCTTGGATTGGGCGAGGTATTGTGTTCTTGAGCAAAACACTTCATTTCACATTGCTCCAGTCCACTCAGCTGCCAAAAAGGAGTTAATCCTGCGATGGACTGACCTCCTGTCCAGAGAAACTAGGAAACCAGCCCTATGCTCCGTAGGGGATAACGTGGAGTAACCAAAATATAATACACACAAATATATCTGCATGTGTGTGTGTGTGTATTATGTACTTTTCTTTCAATTGTTTAGTCACTGGAGAGCGGCCAATGCTGGGGCACCACCTTGAATTTTTAGTCAAATGAAAAAACACCAGTACTTTTTTTTTTTTAAGCCTGGTATGTATTCTATTAATCCTTTTACCAAACCACTAAGTTACAGAGGTATAAACACACCAACAGTTATCAAGCAGTGGTGGGCAGCAAATAGGCAAACACACACACATTATATATATATATATATATATAT
>NC_068996.1:51000778-51001060 GCF_001194135.2 Octopus bimaculoides | reverse complement strand
CTCTCTCTCTCTCTCTCATACACACGAACACACAAAATAGAGGGTGAAGCTTTTTGCGGTTGTTACGTCAATACCGGAAGTTGACATTGAGGAACCTTTTTAAAGAAGTGAATCTTAAATATAAAGCAATATTATTTATTTTTAATTAAAAAAATCAAATGAAGAGCCTAAGATCTATCCAAGGTCAAATTATTCATGCATTACAAGTATGGAAGCATTTGTTGAAGTCGATTTCACGTGAAAAGCGATTACACACACATCTCTGTTTTATATATAGTATAG
>NC_068996.1:51000251-51000768 GCF_001194135.2 Octopus bimaculoides | reverse complement strand
TCACGTGAAAAGCGATTACACACACATCTCTGTTTTATATATAGTATAGATATATGTATATAACTAATTTAGAGACGAACCACCACTCTACAACTCAGAACTTGTCCAAATCCATGCTGTGAGGCATATACCATCTTAATATAACTAAGATTTAAAACCAAAATCCTAATAAGTAGGAAGGTAGATAAAACACAAACCCCTTCAGGTAGATGGCCCTGCTCAGTATGTAGAAAAGGAGTAGGTAGTAACTCTATAAGATGTACCCGGTGCAAGCTATGGACACATAAGAGGTGCAGCAACATCAAAGGCAGGTTAACTAGCAAGTTAGTTTTTGTTTGTGGCAGATGTTCAGGTGCAATAAAGACTGTAAACAAACAGGAAACAACTTCTATCTCATTCCAGGGTGAAAAACTAGAGGTAGTCGATAGCTTCCGCTATCTGGGCGACCAAGTTAGTAGTGGGGGGTGGGTGCGCTGAAAGTGTAACTGCTAGAATAAGAATAGCCTGGGCAAAGTTT
>NC_068996.1:50998101-50999277 GCF_001194135.2 Octopus bimaculoides | reverse complement strand
TGTGCGGGTGGCACATGAGATGCACCATTTTGAGCGTGGCCGTTGCCAGTACCGCCTGACTGGCTCCCGTAGGATTTTCAAGCGAGATCATTGCCAGTGCCCCTGGACTGGCTTGTGCGGGTGGCACATAAAAGACACCATTTCGAGCGTGGCCGTTTTCATGCGGGTGACACGTAAAAGCACCCACTACACTCTGAGTGGTTGGCGTTAGGAAGGGCATCCAGCTGTAGAAACTCTGCCAAATTAGACTGGAGCCTGGTGTTGCCATCCGGTTTCACCAGTCCTCAGTCAAATCATCCAACCCATGCTAGCATGGAAAGCGGACGTTAAACGATGATGATGATGATTACATAAATCATAGAAATATTAATTTAATAAAATATATAGTTTACTTAGAGCTTGTTAATGTCAACAATAACTCCCATTAAAATACAGATAGGAAGACGTAGTGATCGTTGTGAGCTATATTCAAAATAATATTTTTATGGAGGCAACACATGCGGAGTCTAAAAGAATACAATTAAAATACACATTTGAAACTTATATAAATATTATATATTCTTCATAAAATGGAAATAAAAATTTCAGAATACATAAATAGACAAATGTCGATGTCATACATAAAACATCGATTGAATTTAAGAAAAAATTCTTGTGTAAGTACATTAAAACTATAATACTTTAGTATGATGAAATTACAAATTTTTCTTGAGAAGATTAAGTAGTAAAGAGACATACACATCTACATACCAGGACCGGTCAACCTTCAGCAGCATTGTGAGATATTATCCTAAAAAACTTATACTATTAGATACTAATAGTATCTAATTTACATATTAATGGATAGGACCAGAAAATTATGCTAAAAAGCATGTGTTAAGAGGTCTACCAGGACTAATATTTTGTTACATGTTAATTTTTATTCCCATGTTATTTTGAAATTAGATGTCCAAGATCAAATCTTACTTAGGATCGCAGGGACCGTATTTAGTAATACACACATCATATTCACAAAATTTTTATATAGGATTATTAAGTAATTACTAAATTAAATGTTAATATATTTATTTAGTACAGATTAAGACCTTTTACTATGCTTATTGTTATATTTATTTTTATTTAAAAAAAAAAAATTAAGAACGTGGAGTGGATCCTATGTGTACAAGCAGGTATTGC
>NC_068996.1:50996192-50998027 GCF_001194135.2 Octopus bimaculoides | reverse complement strand
GCCTCCATAAAAATATTATATCTATACATATAAATTTGACATGGGTGATTCTTTCTTGTCTTGGGATATACGGTCAAACAGCTGGGTGGAATTGCACTAAAAATTACACAGATATGTAGAATGATCCGGTGGTGATGCTGGGTTTTGTATTTTTCATAGCTCCCATGGTTACCGAAATAATCTACTATAATACTCTTGTGTTTATGAATGAGAAAGGAAGGGGGTGATAGATGAATAAGGAAGGAAGGGGTGATGTCATACTTGGTAGTGGGATGATGAAAATTGTACGCCGTAAAAGTAAATCAAACAGCATTTCAACTCTGTGAATATGTGTGTATGTAAAAGGGGGGTATGTGAATGTGTGTGTGCGCGTGTATACGCACAATGGAAGTGGGACGGTTCATCTTTGTTCGCTTAGTATTTGGGTTTATTTTTTGATTTGGTCGAATCTTTTTTTCTTTCTTTTTTTTTGGTCAGTTATTTTTAGCGTTTTGACAGAAAAAAGTCATTCTAAAATTGTTTTTTAACGTAAGCATGCCTAAACAAGTTGAATGCTTACTCAGAGCAGGTTTTACAGCCACATCATCCAAACCGACCGGGTGAAACCAAGCTTAGCTGCTAATATATATATACATACATGACAGGCTTCTTTCAGTTTCTGACTACCAAATCCACTCACAAGGCTTTGGTCGACCAGAAGTTATAATACAAGACATTTGCCCAAGGTGCCATGCAGTGGGACTGAACCTGCAATCATGTGGTCAGGAAGAAAGTTTCTTACTGCACAGCCCTTTTTTTTTTCTTTTAGTCATCACAGTGTTATAAAAAATACAAATACATCTATATACAAAATATGCTCATGGACAGAAAATGAAGGAACACATATACGTCACCTGTTTCAACTTTGGAGTGTCAGTAGCAGCTGTGTACCTTCCTAATCTATGCAGATATACACTACTTACATTGGAAATAGCTACCAAGATAATATTCAATATGCAAATTTGTCCATACAGTTCACTTTAGTTGCTAATACCAGTAGATTTATAACTAGTGTGTTTGTCGATGGCTCAAGAATGTACACAGCTGCCAGACAGTTTGAAATATGAAGCATATAGAGTTTTTTTTTTTTCCACAAACATTGTAAGTAGACATATGTATATTCATAATAACATGCAGTGTTGGCCAAAAATTTTTTTTTTTAACTATGGTAATTTATAGCAATGGAACAAACCAATTAACACTATAATTTAATATAATTTAATGAGGGCTGGCCACAGGAAGGGCATCAAGCCATAGAAAATCTGCCTCAAGAGATTTTGTCTGACCTATGCAAGCATGAAAAAGTACCCAATAAAATAATAATGTGTATGCAAATGAACATCAGTCCTACCTAATCTGATCTTATCTTTCATTAACTTCCCTGAGAGAGGATGCAAACCCAATCTGTGGGATTTAGTTCATAGTTCCTTCATACTCAGTGTAGATCCTTTGCTTGTGTCCATTTCCACTGTTTTATATATATATATATATACTAGCAGTATAACCCGACCTTGTCCGGGTGTGACTTATTATGCCATCTACGATAAGTCTTGCTAGCTGAAAATCAACTAAAAAAGAAAGCCTTACAACGAAAAAACCCTTATGATGTAAATATGTTCATAATTCAAAAGACGATGAAATTAATAGGGAAAGTCTGAAGGCTGTTTTGCGTAAAATTATTAAGCATACGTAAATTTCATCCGTGTAATTGGCTATAGAAATGCTTGTGCAAAACAACTTTTTGCACTGCTCTGATTATACATAGCAGGGTAATCCCTTTTAGCAGGAGCTAGGAC
>NC_068996.1:50977900-50994353 GCF_001194135.2 Octopus bimaculoides | reverse complement strand
GGCACCTTGAGCAAGTGTCCTCTACTATAGCCTCAGGCCGACCAAAGCCTTGTGAGTGGATTTGGTAGACGGAAACTGAAAGAAGCTCGTCGTATATATGTATATGTATATATATGTGTGTATATGTTTGTGTGTCTGTGTTTGTCCCCCCATCATCGCTTGACAACCAATGCTGGTGTGTTTACGTCCCCGTAACTTAGCGGTTCAGCAAAAGAGACCGATAGAATAAGTACTAGGCTTACAAAGAATAAGTCCTGGGTCAATTTGCTCAACTAAAGGCAGTGCTCCAGCATGGCCACAGTCAAATGACTGAAACAATTAAAAGAGTATATATAAATCATTTGTGTGGTTGTTCAGCAAGAAATTGCTGAACCCTTTCACATCGTCTAACAATGGGAGAGTCCATGATTATATGATGGACTCTCCCATTCTTAGACAATGTGTGAGGGTTTGGCAATTTGTTGCTGAACAGCCACACACATGATTTGTTTATGGTGATCAAATGTTTGTGTACACATAAGCTCACTCCCTCCATCAAATCGACATTACCTGTACAGGTGCCACATGTCAGCAATATGAAATGAAGTGCTTTGCTCAAGAATACAACGCAACACCTGGTCTATGAATCAAACCCACAATCACAAGTGCAACACCCTAATCACTAAGGAATGTGCCTTCACAGGCACATTATATATATATATATATATATATATATATATGGCTGGGTGGAAGTGCTTGTCTCCCCCTCACAAACATAAGGACACAGGAAATGTGTCAAGGCCGACAGGAAGCAGTCCAGCTTCCTAGGGCTAAATAGCAGCAGTATGATTCCCTTATTGGGACTGTCACATTAAGTTGACAGTATACAACAGCTTTATATATATATATATATATGGTAAATGGAAGATACGAGAATTTCCATTAATCACTACAATTGTTTCCGTACATCTAGAATTGATCCCTCATGGGTGGGACACTTAACAACTGGTTCAGGAGCATCTGATGGTGCAGATGTGTCACTCTGGGTGATAAATAGACATAACTCATTAAAATAACAGTTCCACGATGAATCTTCTCATTTCGTGTAATGCAAAAAAGAAACAAACATGCAGCACAGCGAAAAATGTATTAACAATAACCATTAAAGGATATGGATGTATAAAGGCCCTCACATAAGTTGTATGGCACATGTATACTCACTCATACAAGCATCCGCAAAGATGCAAGCATTCACACACGTGTAGTTTAGCACACTACATTCACATAGCAAGTAAAACAGCTACTTGGTGTTTATAAGAATGGGGAGGTTAAAACTAAATTCAATTCATCCATACCTTTAAGTAAATCATGTTAACAGTTACTCAAATTCATTCCCACTGCATTATGCAAAAATACACTTATAGGTATGTAGGCATCTTGAGAGTCTTTCAGAAATCTTAATGATCTTCTCATTGGTCCACAGAATAGACAGGGATTCCTCGGAGCAGAATCAGAACCTCCTGGAAATGATATATGCCTAACTAATGGACCAAATTACATTATACTTAATTTGGTCTTCCTTAAGTTGCCACACGAAATTGGCCAAAGATGTTCAATGTCTCTCATTGATTGTCTTGAAGCTGGCAACATGGTTGCAACAATGATTCTTGAATGAATCAGCCTTTTGCCCAATGTAAACATACAACCTTCCCCTCGTGTGCACAATACATTTATATACAAGATTTGTACTCATACAGAGGTTCATCAATGGGCATTTTGATTGTTCCATGCCTGAGCATTTATTATATTTATTTGTATATATAGCAGTTCTGACTTCATTTTATCTGCCACAGAACCCATACTTTAACCCTTTGGCATTTAGATCACTCTATCAAATGTAATGCTTATTTCATTTACATTATTTTGAAGTAATCAGACATTTCAAGAGTTTGATAATGTAAGTGCTTATTTTCAGACTGTCATAGTAGGATAGGTGTGAGAGGCTGGGTTTGGTCATTTTGGACAAAGCACAGGTAGAATATTTGGGCTGGACATGGCCAGTTTAAATGTTGAAGGGATAAAACATTCCTACAACATGCTCACATACTTTTGTCAAAAATAACCATTGTCCAAAATATGCTCTTATTTTTCTTTTTTTTTCCTCACCCTTTTCAAGCCTAGCCAGGCTCATGGGCCCGGTTTCCTGGTTTCTATGGCATATGTGTTTCCCCCAGCTGGACGGGACGCCAGTCCATCGCAGTATGCTCTTATTACATACTTAATATTATTAATCCATTGCTAAGTTATTTTTCCCAGAGATTTTTTTTTTTTTTTGGATATACCATATCCCATCACTCTGTGAACACTCCAACTGAAAAACTGCTGTGTTTACAAACACACACACACACACACACACACAGATTTGTACTTTAACCCATTAGCATATAAACCAACCATATCTGGCTCAAATATTCTACCTGCATTATGTTAAAACTATACAGATCCAGCCTTTCACATTGACCCTTCAATGTCATTATAAAAATAAAACATTCATATCATTGAAATCTCAAACCTACAAGATGTGAACAAATAGGGATTACTTTTGACAAAGTAAATCTAATGCAAAAGGGTTAAGAGACTCAACATTACATGAATATGAACAATCAGTGATCAAATCTTGACTAAGGCTTCCTCCAAAAAATTCCTTTGTGACACATACCTGATGTTTCTTCAGAAAAGCCATCCATTGAATTTATATGTATTTTATACTCCTGACTATAAGTTGGAAAGTAATGTCTAAGATATGCTGTGATGTACCTGAGTATAAATAGAATTGTATGGGGGGGGGGGTCATAGTTTTAGTTGTGCCTGATATCATTTACCATCTAATTCTCAATTTGTGCAGATTGAGTCTGTGATACCTGAGTAGATACAACAGTTATCAATCAAACAAACAAACGAAGATGAAACGGTGACATCTTACCTTATTGGTTAGATATATCAGATTGAGGAATGAGGATAATAATACAACAAAGACAAAAAAAAAACCCTATTGAAAAGGAAGGCTCCTCAAAAATTAGCATTTTTATAGCAAAACAATAATTTGAGATAGCTGACGCCATTCACATGCAATGACAACTTCATCTACAGGTGTTAAAAAAAGAAAATGATCTGTTAGATAATCTTACATTACAAATAAAACTCTATAGATGGGCAACATTAAAACACCTAATCTTTTTATTTAATTCCTTTCTTTCATCTGAAGCTATTATTATACAAGGAAGGTGTCACTCCACCGTAATAATTTTGAAAGGATGCTTGTTTGATTATTTTATATTATGAAAGAATCTTACAAATCAGTTCTATACTTGACCAAATTATTACACAATCCGTCTTATTTAATTTGTCTTTTTCTTTCTTTTATATATGCTTATATATTCATAACAATATAGACTACAGACAATTTATATAAACTGTTATATGTTACGAAGTGAAGTGGCCTTGTTATTCTTCGAAAATATATTAACATTATAAATCTACCAAATGTCATGCACTAATAAATCTAATGACAATCATAAATGACAACACAGTGCAAATAAATGTAATATTAATATTTTCTAATATTATAGTTCAAGGTCAAACATTTTTGAAGGAGGGTGCAGCAACTTCAATCAACACCAACATTTGACATACTTCTTTTAAGAGGAAGTGAATTCAAGCAGATGGAGACTATACAGAAGTCTGTCTACAATAAACTTGAGCTAGCATAAGCCTTGGGAATAAAATTGGATAGGAAACTGTATCAAATCCCGTCAGTGAACTATACTTGATGGGCCATAGTTTCTCACCCTGTTCCTCGACATGTCTTTGAGGCCCCCATAAAAAGTTATGGGTACTGTGTTTTAAGCCAGTAATGAGCAACCTTACAACCAGTAAGAATTTCTGAATGACATACTGAAATGAAAAGTTACTTGAAGTTTTTTTTGAACAGTGTCACCTGCCTGATAATAATCCAAGTTTTGTGTGGCCTGTTTCTCATGAAAATGGTTGCCTGTGTCTGGTTTAAGCTATTTAAAGGTTTGCTTTGGTTACAGACAAGACTTTGATGATTTAATTACGAGATGAAAATGGAGGATAGCAACCGATAACAAAATTTTGCTTTGAAAGAAATTCAAAATTTCATTTCCCTCTCCCACTTTCCATTCCCATTAAAAAAAAAAATTGGAACCGTTTCTTATTTTGGCAAAATCGAAATCTGCAAGGAGAGGGGGAGGACCTAAAATGGTTGTGGTGTGTGTTTGACACCTCTGTTAAAGGCTTTATATTCTAGGAAATGGACAGAGAATAAGCACTAAGACAGGTAACGGTACAAAACGAATGATGTGTGTTTGTGTGTGCGTATGTGTACTGACCGACGGAGGCCTACGGTGTGTATATATATATATATATATATATATATATATATATATCATCCAAACGTGGTCAAAGCCAGTGCCCCTGACTGGCTCTTGTGCCAGTGGCATGTAAAAAAGCACCCACTACACTCTCGGAGTGGTTGGTGTTAGGAAGGGCATCCAGCAGTAGAAACCTTGCCAGATCAGATTGGAGCCTGGTGCAGCCTACTGGGTTGCCAGTCCTCAGTCAACCCATCCAACCCATGCCAGCATGGAAAGCAGATGTTAAACGATAATGATGATGATGACACACACACACATGCGCAGGCACACACACACACACGATACTAAAATCATATATAACTGGGCTGCTGTGAACAACCTTTCTAAAAACCAACTGCTACTGCAGGTCATATGTTAGAAAAATATAGTCATTGATTGGTAAGATTTCAGGTGACCTGATAACGAATGCCATGAACTTTTTTTTTTTTTATATTCTTTATCTTTCAATTATCTTTAAACTCCCCACATCTTCTCCTTCCACTCACAACTACATTTCTCTCTTTCATTAATTGCTCACAGCTTTTAGCATTTCATTTCACTTCTATCAGAAAGAAAATAAGTGACTAACAGTCCGTTAATTACCCTCAGTACTTAATTAATTAAAGTGACTCATCTCTAAAGCAGGCGAGATACTCTTTTAATCACCCAGTATTGATGGAAGTTTGTACAGATTGACTGTGGATTAATTTTTCCCCCCGTTTAATTTGGTACTGAGAAACATCATTTAATTCAGTACAGTTTGGAATTTGAAATTTACTGGGATCAATAGAACAATCACAGTGGTATGATATATTGATTCAAACCAATCAAATATGCATAGACATTCTAGAAACAGCTGTGAATGAAACTAAGGAATATTTTTAAAAATTTTATTCCTCAGTTTGACTTATTTACTGCATAAATTGATCTGAGGTCATGTATTGAAACTAGAAATACATAAACCATGGCAATTCATCATTATTGTTATTATTATTATTATTATTATTATTAAAGTGAACTGGCAGAGTTGTTAGCATGCCGAGCAAAATGCTTAGTGGTATTTTGGTTTATGTTCTGAGTTCAAATTCCACCGAGGTCAACTTTGCCTTTTAGTCTTTTGGGGTTGCTAAAATAAGTTACCAGTTGAGTACTAGAGTCAATATAATTGACTATCCCCCACCCCCAAATTTCATGCCTTGTGCCTATAGTAGATAGGATTATTATTATTATTATTAATACTGCAAGCTGGCAAAATTGTTAGCATGCCAAACAAAATGCTTAGTGGCATCTCATCCCTCTCTGTTTTGAGTTCAAATGCCACCAAGGTCAACTTTGCCTTTAGTCCTTTTGGGATTGATAACTTAAGTACCAGTTGAACACTGGTGGTCAATGTAATCAACTTGCCCCTACCCCCAAAATTGCTGATCTTGTGCCTAAATTTGAAGCCATTATTATTTTCATTATTATCATTATTATTATTATTGAGTGAGAGAGCAGTGTATGTCATCAAAGTGACACTGGGGTACAAATATATAAAGCCTAATATATACCCATCATGACTACACATCTGATGAGGGTACACCAGGCACATGCATCACAACCATACAGCTGGTCAAGTTACATCAGATGTGGTCAGTAGTTCGTTTATATTATGTTCCCAGTGAAGACATTTGAAATCTCCATTGGCCTACTCTACTTGTCTAGGTTTGTAAAATAGATAACACATAATAATAGTAATCCTTTCTTCTATAGGCACAAGGTGTGAAATTTGGGAGAGGGGGATACTTGATTACATTAACCCCAGTGCACAACTGGTACTTATTTCATTGACTCTGACAGGATGAAAAGCAAAGTTAACCTCAGTAGAATTTGAACTCAGAACGTAGTGGCAGACGAAATACCACTAATAATGATAATCCTTTCTACTACAGGCACAAGGCCAGCAATTTCGTGGGGAGCATATAAGTTGATTATACCAACCCTGGTGTTCAACTGGTACTTATTTTATCAACCCCAAAAGGATAAATGACAAAATCAATCCCAGCAGAATTTGAACTCAGACTTATGAGCCAGAAGAAATTCTGCCAAGCATCTTCACCAAAACACTAACAATTATGTGAGCTTGTCACTTTAATAATAATAATAATGATCCTTTCTACTACAGGCACAAGACTTGAAATTTTTGGGGGAAGGGTTGCGTTGATTACATCAACCCCAATTACTCAACTGGTACCTAAATTTATTGACCACGAAAGGATGAAAAGCAAAGTCAACCTCAGTGGAATTTAAACTCAGAATGTAGCGACAGATGAAATGCCACGAAGAATTTTGCCCAGCGTGCCAATGATTCTGCCAGCTCACCACCTTAATAATAACAATAATAATAATAATAATAATAATAATAATAATAATAATAATGGTTTCTGTTTTTGGCACAAGGTCAGCAATTTCAGGAACGAGGGTAAGTTGATTACCTCAAACCCCAATAATTAACTGGTACTTGTTTTATTAACCCCCAAAAGAATGAAAGTCAAAGCTGACATCAATGGAATTTGAACTCAGAACATAAAGGCAGACAAAATGCCGCTCAGTGTGCTAAAAATTCTACTAATTCTTTCAACTACTACTGCTGCTGCTGCTGCTACTAGTAATAATAATAATAATAATAATAACAATAATAATAATAAGAGTTTTTCTATTTAACTTGAAAATAAAATGTTAAAAGTAAACTGGAATAACCTGCCTTAATCCTTTCAAAATAAATATGATATAACTCTTAGTGAAGAATGCTACTTCAGGAAATACAGGTTTTTACAATTTTTTTTTTCTTCTTCCTTTCCTCCATAACCCTACACACCATATAACTGAGTAAATAACATACCAGAAAAATTTGTTCTTAAAAGGAGAAAAAACCCCCCAGTAAACAGAACAAAGCAAAACTTTAAACTTTTCTTTTTCTTTCTTGAAAGTTTGATAAAATCTATTTGATAGTTATCATATGTTTTAGCATCTGTTTTTACAAGCTGTCATAGTTCCAATAGCTGTGAAACATTGTTTTGCTGCCAAGCTGCCTTAATCATTCGTCTCACACACTATCCTCACCACTAACCATAAAACCCTCCAAGATCTATCTTTCTATCTATTCATCATAGGTAACACCTTTTTTTTTTTTTTTATCACCTTCTTTTCTGTCAGACACACATGTAAACTCATAGCTTCGCCAGATCCCTCATTATCCATTCTTACCAAATGTACATAACATCTGCATCATCTCACACATTGGCAATATCAGACAACATGCATACACACTTGTGTGCATAACTCTCTTTGACCACCACCACACACTTTCTTTTTTCCTCTCTTTTGCTCCCTATACTTATGTTAGCCAAGGAGGCAGTTCTGTAAAACACATTCTCCAAATCAATAGATAAACAACCACAGCAATTCACTTCCAGTGTTTCAGCTCACTTTTACCATTCATTTTATTTTGTTGCTTTATATATATATATTTTTTTGTTTTTCATTGACCTGAAGAGAAGAATAGCATTCACGTTTTTCCTTCTTTTCCTTATTATATCCTTAGAAGTTGTTGTTACACAGAAGGATCAATGAGACATAGTCCATGCTTAATTGAAATAGATGTAGATTAGCAAGTAGGTAATTAATTACAATTCAAAAAAAAAAAATACAAAAAAAACCCGAAGTCAGATGAAACGGACAAAAATTATTCGGTGATATTCATAAGTTTGGCTAAATACATATACCAGGAGGAATCTGAGATTTTGAGATTGAAGAAAGAGAGGCTTGGGTGCAGCTGTTTGGGTACTAATGATTTGGCATGAGGGACTGGACATTCTAATTGTTTCAACAGCAGAATTGCTTTGACACAAGAGGTAAACATGTGCACACATACAGAGAGAAACAATAAACATAAACATACATATACAAACGTAACTAGATGTTCACACACATAAACAGAGAGAGAGAGAACGAAAGAGAGAACAATATTGAAACATCTAATGGCAAATAACTCGATATTGAATCAGAGACACCAAAAAGACGGCACCAAAACAGCTGGCAAAAAGATCCCATAGCCCTGGCACTGACATATTGCCAGGAATGTCAATGTCATCCTATGGCATAGAACTTATCCAAACCACCACACTTTTAACTCTTTTGTTACCAACCCGGCTGAAAATAGCTCTAGCTCTGTGCTACAAATGTCTTGTTCTGAATTAAAATCTTCCACCAAACTTTAGTCACAATTTATGTTCCTAACACTAACTTAATGATAACTAAGTTATTTTACTAAATTCTTTGTTATATTTAAAGTAATTGAAAGAAACACAGAACATCTCAACAGAAATGTGGTAACAAAATAGTTAAAATATATAATAGAGAAACAATTCTTAACCCTTTAGATACCAACCCAGCTGAAACTGCCTCTACCTCTATAATACAAATGTCTTGTTTTCAAAAGTTCTGAATTAAAATCTTCCACCAAACCTTAGTCACAGTTTATGTTCCTAACAATAGCTGAATGATAACTAAGTTATTTTACTAAATTCTTTGTTATATTTAGAATTAATTGAAAGAAACACAGAACATCTCGACAGAAATATGGTAACGAAAGGGTTAAAATATATAATAGAGAAGCAATTCTTAACCCTTTTGATACTAACACAGTTGAAATTGCTTCTAGCTCTGTAGTACAGATAACTTAGTTAATGATAACTTAGTTATCATTCAGCTAGTTTTAGGAACTAGCTGAATGATAACTAAGTTATTTTACTAAATTCTTTGTTATATTTAGAATTAATTGAAAGAAACACAGAACATCTCGACAGAAATATGGTAACGAAAGGGTTAATATCTGAGTAACAAGGACAACTACCCAGGGTGATAATCTGAGAGAGAACTGCAAGTAGAAGTAAACAAGGAACTACATCAAAACGCAAAGAGCAAGCAATCATAGAAGAACAGAACCTACTTTAGAACTCATGTAAGAAGTAGAGGAAAGACGACTTATAAATAGGTGAATTCTCATATCAAGCTGACACTATTTTCTTTTGCAATATGAGGTTTGTGGCTATCATGTGTGAATAAATACAAGCAATATAATGGCTCCTTTAAGGTGGCGAGCTGGCAGAAACGTTAGGACATCATCATCATCATCATCATCATCGTTTAACGTCCGCCTTCCATGCTAGCATGGGTTGGACGATTTGACTGAGGACTGGTGAAACCAGATGGCTACACCAGGCTCCAATCTGATTTGGCAGTGTTTCTAAAGCTGGATGCCGAAAATGCTTAGTGGTATTTCGTCTGTCTTTACGCTCTGAGTTCAAATTCTGCCAAGGTCGACTTTGATTTTCATCCTTTCGGGATTGATAAATTAACTACCAGTTGTGTACTGGGGTCGATCTAATCAACTGCCTCACCCTCCCCAAAAATTTTAGGCCTTGTGCCTGGAGTAGAAAAGAACATAATGGCTTCCTCATTTAACTATTGTAGAGCATCACATTCTCTCAAACATATATCTTTTATCTTTTAGTCAGCTCAGTCACTGGACTGTGGACATTTTGGATTTACTTGAAAGGGTTTAATCAAACAAATTGACCCCCAGTATTTATTTTAAGTCTTGTACTTATTCTATTGGTCCCTTTTGCCAAACCACTAAGTTACAGTGATGTAAACAAGCCATTGCCAATTGCTAGGTGGTAGTGGGAAGGACACACAGACACAAAACAGGCTTCCACACAGTTTCTTATTTCTTTACTGCCCACAAGGGGCAAAACATAAAGGGGACAACAAAGACAGACAAAGGGATTAAGTCAATTACATCGACCCCAGTGCACAACTGGTACTTAATTTATCGACCCCGAAAAGATGAAAGGCAAAGTCGAGCTCGGTGGAATTTGAACTTAGAACGTAACGGCAGACGAAATACCGCCATGCATTTCGCCTGGCGTGCTAATGTTTCTGCCAGGTCGCTGTCTTCCACACAGTTTCTGTCTACCAAATTCACACGAAAGGCATTGATCAGCTCAGGGCTGCAGTGGAAGACACTTGCCCAAAGCGCCACGCAGTGGGACTGAAACCAAAGTCACATAGTTACAAAGCAAGTATCTGGGCAAATTCCTGCAGTTGAAACAATATCAAGACATTTTCAGCTTTAATGTATATTTTGCAGAGCAACTAATTACTCTTTTCTTGCATTCAGACCACTTTCTTGTTATATATTCTGTGGAAACTCCTAATTTTACATGGTAAATTTCTTTTAAAACAGACACACAATAAATGGACCATATATGCTGTGTGATCAACCCTTTAGCATTCAATTTACTGTCAAATTCTCATCCCTTCCAGACTTCAATAATTTGATTGTTTATTTTTGGAATGACCTTGTAGGGTAGGTGTGAGAGGCTGGATCAGACCAGTTTGGACATAAAACAGACAGAATATTTTGACCAGATTTGGCTGGTTTATATGCTAAAGGGTTAAAGGTAGAAATAAATCAAGGAAGAGCTGCAAAATGACACTAAAGATTGGTGAAGATTGGGCTTCGCAGACAAAATAACAATTTCAGATACAAGGAAGAATTCTGAATTACAGACCAATCAAACCTATATCAACATCATCAACATCATCACTGTCTTGACTCCTGGGACTCAGAAGACTAGTTATCTGGTTTCCACAGTGTATAAGTGACAGATCACAACATTCCCCCTGGATGGGACACCAGTCTTTTGCAGGGTTACTCACAGCTGACTAGACTTAAAGAATATGAAATAAGCATTATGCTCAAGGACAGAATGCACCACCCGGTCCAGGAATTGAACTAAAGATCTTATATCTAACACTCTCACTACTAAGCTATGCGCAGAAAGAAAAATCTAAAAAAACAAACAAACATTAAAGCAATGGTTATAATAAAAGCAAGACTTTTTTTTTTTTTTTCAACATAGAATAATTCAAAAATATAATTACGTTTATCAGATGTTTCACTATCATTGCATTTCTTCTTTTGGTTTTGAGAGCTGTTTGAAGAATCCACTGGGTCATTCTCAACTATGTCTGGTTCTCCCCACCAGGAAGGTTGACCATAAAGCGGTGTAACCTTTTTAATTCTAGTTATATCTGGAGAAGAAGAAAAAAAACAATAAAAATAGAATCAATGTATGCAAACAAACATATATTTCACATATAAATAAAATTTACTTCTGTTGCTTCTCGTAAAACACACACATAAAGACAATTATTGTTCTTTTTTCTTTTCTTTTCTTTTTTTTGTGTGTGTGTGTGTGTGTGTGTGTATATTACTTTATAAGTAAATCAAATCTAGTAAATGGCTACTTCTAGCTTGTACCGACTTGAGATAGTCAATAAATTTAATTTTAGACATATTTTATCACACATAAATTTTACCAAAGAACTAAGAATTTTACTTGAGAAATATTCCTCCAAAAGAATATGGGCAATACATCAGTTTTAAATTAATTTCAATTAATTAATTACATGTAATATAAACATTAAATGATGATGATGAATTATATCATGATATTTTATATCACAAGAAGGACATCCAGCAGTAGAAACTCTGCAAGACCAGACTGGAGCCTGGTGCAGCCGCTGGCTCTCCAGATTTCAGTCACACCGTCCAACCCATGCCAGCATGGAAAACAGACGTTAATCAATGATGATAATGATGATGAAACAATTGTTGAGCACAATCAACTTATGAAATACATATGAAATCTATGCTTTTCTGCTTGTTTATTCTAAATATGTGGCTTTTGATAATTCTTTTAGCCACAAGTTTGTTCCACCAAGATTTACTGTATAGCAATATCATTAAACTCTAAAATGTTATGTGTCTGAAACAAAAACCACTCTTAATTACCATGAATATATTTTTTGGTGCTCAAACCTAATTTCTATATAAATATAAATAATACTCCAAGAATTTGTTAAAATAAGTTCATGCTCTTTGAGGATAAGTGGACTGACATATCAGGCAGGATTCTTCATCAAATAAACAGTTTTTGGCCAATGCAGATTATTGATAGTTTTGTCAGGTACTTATCAGTCCTAAACAAGATTGTATGATGTCTACAGGATCAGGACACACCATCTGCATTCTGGTAAGCAATATATACTCTTATTAAGATGGTGAGCTAGCAGAATCATTTGCATGCCAGGCTTAGTGCTTGGCAGCATTTCATCCATTTTAACATTCTGAGTTCAAAT
Organism: Octopus bimaculoides; assembly: GCF_001194135.2. NCBI lineage: Eukaryota > Metazoa > Mollusca > Cephalopoda > Octopoda > Octopodidae > Octopus > Octopus bimaculoides. The sequence continues at coordinate 50,981,688 of NC_068996.1, read as the reverse complement.
TCTGCCAAGGTTGACTTTGCCTTTTCATTCTTTCAGTGGTCAATAAATTAAGTACCAGTTAAGCATTGCAGGTCAATGTAATCAACTTTGCTCACTCTCCTGAAATTCCTGGCCTTGTGCCAATATTTGAAGCCAATATATAATTCTATCTCTAATTCTAAATCATTTCCTATCTTTACTTTATTTCTACTTAAACTCAATACAGGAAACATGTCTGACCTGAGAAATTAATACAACTTAACCTGGAAGAAATAATTAAAAAAAAAAACAACAAAATAATCCATTATTGATATGTAAAGCTACATTTGTTGTACATTCCACTCCTAGTTCTTTACACAATTACCTGACCCAATATTATATTAAATAATAAAGAGAAAGTTGTTTTTATATAGATGGTTGTGTTTAAATGCTTTTTTCTTCTTTTCTTTTTCCACTACTTGCAACAAAGTTTGTGTTGCTATGTAACTCAGAGTGTGCGTGTGCGTGTGCGTGTGCGTGTGTGTGTGTGTGTGTGTGTGTGTGTGTGTGTGTGTGTTAGAGAGCATTTGAATAGTATTGTTTTTTCATGTAACCAATTTCATTTTCCACATAACTTAGTTTGATCAACAGATATCCAACTAGCTGGGTAAGAAAGCAAAATTTTAAGAACGTAAAAATACATACACACACACAAATACTGCATGGTGAACATGGATAAACAAAATTTGAAAAAGTATGGCAGTGTAGTTAAGAAATTTATTTTGCAGTCATGTAGCTCTATATTTATTCCCACTAAACAACAACACCTTGGGCAAGTGTCTTCTATTATAGCATAATTTCACATGAACCCAAGTTTTATGAGAAGTGAAACAGGATAGACATGTGGAAACTCATTGGATGGGCTGTTCTTTGGTGGTTGATTAAATCCACCACTCTGGTTAATACACCACTGCACACCTGTGTCTTTTGCAGGGGTTATAAGTGACCAGGACAGGTAACCATATAGTCTAAAGACAGACCACGGGTTTTAGGTTCATCTTCCTTCTCTGTCTGCATTCATGTTGGAGGCTTTAGGAAAGTGTCTTCAGCAGAGCATACCACTGACACAGAATTATTTGAGATATCAGACACTGAAGGAAAACAACTGAACAAAAGGGAAAGAGAACAGAAGCTAATGGAAAAGTCTCTGTGTAAAAGCTTAATGTGCTAAAAATCATATCTTAACCTTCCTTTTGTTTGTGAGAGAGACAAACAGACGGTGGTGGTGGTAGGAGGAGTTGTGGGTGTTTGACATTGTACAATATCAAGGATTGATATACTAAAAGACAACATGACAATGGTTAGAATACACTTCATTATAGATCTACTCAATGAGAACTAGCCTAGGGCTAAACAATGACTGCACAAAGGTAAAAGTTATCTAACTTCTATGTGAATGCATTTGTTGGATGAGAATGAGTGATACATAATATCATAAGGTGTGAGAGATAGAGAAAGAGCGAGCGAGAGAGAGAGAGGGGGGGGAGAGACATTTACTCTGAAAAAGATGACGTTTGTTTGTATTTTCTGTAAACAATAGGGCATCATAGTTTGGTAATTTCATAGGCTTCAAAGTGTGAAGACCAATGGCAACAGAAAAGGCACCTTGCCACAGAATTACTGCCTGAAGAAATCTTGTCCAAACTGTGTCGACATGGAAGAGAAAATATAAAAAAGTTAAAGACAAGTTCCACTGCAAGTGTCTTCTACTACAGCTCCGGGCTGACTAAAGATTGATTTGGTTGACAGAAACTGAAAGAAGCCTATCATGTGTCTTTGTGTGTGTATACCTATTTTTATGTTTGTCACCCACCACCATTTGACAACCAGTGTTGGTTTGTTTACGTCTCTGTAACTTAGCAGTCTGGCAAAAAAAGAAAAGGCACCAATAGAATAACAACCAAGCTTAAGGAAAAAGAGTATTGGTGTCAATTTATTTGACTAAACCACTCTAAGCATTGCCCCAGCATGGCCACAGTCTAGTGGCCAAAACAAAGATGAAAGATAAAAGAACAGGATTGTCTAGAGTTTTACAAAAAAAATGTCATCTTCAAGAACAGGCTTAATTTGTAACCCTCGTCCAACCCATGCTAGCATGGAAAGCGGACGTTAAACAATGATGATGATGATGAACATTTTTTTCACAAATCGATACATAAAGGGGTGCTGAAAAGTTCCTGGTTTTGGGTAAAAGAAAACACAAGAGGTCCAGTTAATTCTGGTTTTATTCAACATCTACACTCTTGGAGTGGTTGGCGTTAGGAAGGGCATCCAGCTGTAGAAACTCTGCCAGATCAGATTGGAGCCTGGTGCAGCCATCTGGTCCACCAGTCCACAGTCAAATTGTCCAACCCATGCTAGCATGGAAAGCGGACATTAAACGACGATGATATTCTCCTCTCAGATTCACAAGCCCTGTAGAAGAACATAGAAGGTTGAACCTCCAACCAGGCCTTTCGTGATACGCTTAAAGCCAGAAACTTTTCAGCACCCACCTCATATTAATCTAGAACAGAATAACTTGGCCTAGTTTAAAACTGAAATTTAGAATCACAATGTCATTGACTTTGTCTTTATCATTCAGACTAAAGAGAAATCTACAGTTTTAATCAATCTAATTAATTAAAATAAAAAAAAGAAAGAAGATGAAAATCCATATATCAGGACAACATCACTAATTTCAAATATTTAAATATTGATCTCAGTGTTTAAGTTAAAAATATTCCCATAAATTTACCTCACTCTCACCCCATCTCATTCAATCCTCTCCTATTTTAAGTCCCTAATCAAAAATTTTCAAATTGATTTGTGAATATGTAATGACATCTATACCACCACCACTATCATCATCATCCTCAAATCAATGAGAGTATCACTACATGGTTATTACTCGATCTGCTAGAAATAGCAGTCATTTTCTTCTTTACTGCTTCAGCAAAGAAAGAACACTTTAGGCAACACAGTCCTAAGAGAAATTAGAAAGTTACTGCTCTGACACCACTGGACATAGATCTGTACAATTAGGAATGGATTGAGGTCAATCTTCCTGTTACCATGTTTCTTATTTCTTTATTGCCCACAAGGAGCTAAACATAGAGGGGACAAACAAGGCCAAAGGGATTAAGTTGATTACATCGACCCCATTGCATAACTGGTACTTAATTTATCGACCCCGAAAGGATGAAAGACAAAGTCGACCTCGGCAGAATTTGAACTCAGAACATAACAGCAGACGAAATGCCACTTAGCATTTCGCCCGGTGTGCTAACGATTCTGCCAACTCCCTGCCTTTGTTACCATATTTCTGTTAACTCTTCAGCATTCTGATTACTGTTATTTATTCACATTGTTTGGAATTAATCATGCATTATCTCATAGCTTTGAGATTTCAATGATGGGATTGTTTATTCCTCAAATGTAGGGTAAGCATGAGGGGCCACGTCTGGGCCAGTATGAACATGAAACAGGTAGACTATTTGAGTTAGAAATGTCTGGTTTAAATGCTTAAGGTTAAAATAAATGCTCTGCTTTCACCATTATTAAAGTAGCGTTGGAAACATAAATTAACATGAAATTTTAACAGAAACTCAATGGTTAGATCACTTGAAGCTGGAAGTGTGTGCCATGGAACCAAGGATGGCCTCAGGCAGGTTGGTACCAGAAGGGATGAATAACAAAGATTTAGTTACCTTCTACATATTACCACAAATAGCAACAATTGTGTGTGTGTGAGAGAGAGAGAGAGAGAGAGAGAGAGAGAGAGAGAGAGA
>NC_068996.1:50974991-50977401 GCF_001194135.2 Octopus bimaculoides | reverse complement strand
ATATATATATCTTGTATTTGCTTCAGTTTTTGGACTGTGGCCATACTGGAGCACCTCCTTGAGGGGGTTTTAGTTGGACAACTCAACCTCATATATATATATATATTTATGTATGTGTGTGTGTGTGTGTCTGCGTGTATAAATATAAACAAACTAACATTTGTTATTTTGTAAGTGTCAAAAATGTGTATTGTACAGAACAAATATGTTTTGTTTATCTTTTGAAAACAGAAACACCATTAGAACAGCAGAAATATTTAGTAAATTACCCTTACAAAGCAGAAAAATTTTATCAACAAACCACCATGGGACAAACATACACACACACTCATGTATGTGGGGTGTGTGTGTGTGTATTGGTATTAGCAAGAGAAAAAGTACTCAATACCACAACAGAATGTAAAAGCTGTACCGTCAGATCTTCTTCATATGGGTAAAGACTGCTTATTCCTGCCTCAGAAACCAACAATAAGATGGGGCAGACTTTACTGTAACAGCCCAATAGATCAATCTAAAACAAATTCCATCTCTCTATCTGTCCATCCGTCTGTGTCTGTCAGTGTGTCTGTATTTTTCTCCCTGAGCATACTATAAATATTCTATCTAAAATACTTGAAAAATAATTATCATCAATCTTATCTATTATTTTTCAATGAAGTAGTATATGGTGTGTGTCATAATTCCCAGCCTAAACATAATTCTGTTGCCAGCTTTCAAGTCCATAAACAAATGTCACCTACATAATGAATCTTATCTACAGCTAGAGGAACATAATATGGCATACCATACATTTATAATCCCACTGTATCATTTATAAACTTACTGTTTAAAATGACTACAGAAGTACTTGCTTTATCCATCAACATAATCGTTTTAATGCCCATTTTCTCATGCAATCATTAGATCAGACAAGATTAGTTGTGGAAGATTTTCAACAGCCTGATGCCTTTCCTGTCACCAACCCTCACCTGTTTCCAAGCAAGGAAATATTTCCCCATGGCCAGACATGTTTTTCATGGAAGGTCAGAAATAAGAGACACTTCTTGTATGATTGTAACATTCATTTATATCTATTATATGATGTTAAGACAAGGAGACATAAACACACTCAGATGCGCACACATTTATTAATCAAATTACAACATTTTAATGAATGAAAAATAGAAATATAGAGAGAAGTATTCTCTTCCTGTGAATTTGCCAAAAAAAAAAAAAAAAAATGATTGATTGAAATAAGAATGGTTAAAGTAGAACTACTCTAAGTATGCAAAAGTAGATTGGAGAAACAACAGTTGGGTGAAGGTTCAAGTCCTTGGTGATCATAGTGCTCCTGGATTTCTTGGGCTCCTTGATTGGCCCAAGATGGAGGATACTCTTCTGTATCAGAAGGACTGTACCATCCATGTATTCATATATTTTAAATATTACATATACTTTTAAACCCATTTCTTTCCTCCCCCTCACCATTTCAGTGTAAGTCCCTACACAAATTATATAATTTTTCATCCTAATGTTCCACTCAGTGGATGCCTCTTTTTGTCCCTTTTAATAGTCTCTGCTTCTCTCAACTAGATTGCAGCATATTCCCTCTATCTAACTCCAATAACTCTATCTACCTAACTTCCCACTTAACACACAACTATCTTGTCGACCACTAAATACTTTTCCCAATCATCCCTTCCTCCCTAGAACTGCAGCCCTCTTTAGCACCCTAACTGCTCCCATTTATCCTACTACAAACACCAATATGCAGACATTGAAGACGAACATCAACAACATTAATCCTGTTAATCTGACAGGACTTGTAAAGGTCATGAGTACTGCACCTTTCTCATCTGACTTACGAAAATAAAACATTCACACCTAAAGGAATCCCACTTTAACATGGAACAAATAAAATAAAAACCCCAAATAAAAGTTCTTTGCTATCTTTATAACTAAATATGCCTGATTTTTAGAGAAATATTGTTTCTTTATCTAAGCTGTTATCTCCTAAACACACACAGACACAAATTTATTTTACAGGAGAATATACAGTTCAACTAATGTTCGACAGTATCTTTTTATCTGCATGTTTGTTAATAAATGTCACAAAGTTCAAAGAATGAAATATAACCAGTAAATCCAGAATTAGAAGCTGAACTTCAACTCAATCACACTTGTGAAATGAATTCATAAAAGCATTCATCTGGTAAACCACAAACATAAAATAACACCAGTGTAAATATATACTCTATAAATATACATGAAAGTAAATTAGGGAGAAAGACATTTGTTAATAACAATGTAATCCTACAGGAATAAAGCACAAAAACAGACCTGGAATTGCAGAAGCAATTCATTTTTGTTAATTTAGAAACCCTTCCCTTAACAAACATGTATGTATATATATATATATATATATATATAT
>NC_068996.1:50971619-50974195 GCF_001194135.2 Octopus bimaculoides | reverse complement strand
ATATATATATATATATATATATATATATATATATACACTCATACACACTGTAATTTACATCATCTCTTGCTATACAGTAACAATATACACATACGCAAATACATATACATGTACACAAAACCAACATACAAATACATACAAACATACTAATGCATACATTACATTCTGTCTGTTCAGGTTTCTTTTTCATACACATACATCATCATCGTCGTTTAACGTCTGCTTTCCATGCTGGCATGGGTTGGACGATTTCACTGAGGACTTGATGAGCCAGAAGGCTGCACCAGGCTCCAATCTGATCTGGCAGAGTTTCTACAGCTGGATACCCTTCCTAATGCCAACCACTCTGAAAGTGTAGTGGGTGCTTTTACATGCCACTGGCATGAGGGCCAGTCAGGCAGTACTGGCAACGGCCATGCTCAAATAGTGTTTTTATGTGCCACCTGCACACGAGTCAGTCCAGCGGCACTGGTAACGACCTCGCTCAAATATTTTTTCACGTGCCGATGGGGGTGATGCTGGTAACGATCACGCTCAAATAGTGCTTTTTACGTGCCAGCGGCACAGAAGCCAGTTAGCTGCTCTGGCAACGATCACGCTCGGATGGTGCTCTTAGCGCTCCACTGGCACAGATGCCAGTCATCAAATTTAATTTCGATTTCACTTGCCTCAACAGGTCTTCACAAGCAGAGTTTAGTGTCCAATGAAGGAAAGGTACACATAAGTGGGCTTGTTACACCCTTAACATAGGCCACGGGTTATGGTCTCACTTGGCTTGTTGGTTCTAAGAACGGTACTTGTGGTACTCCACTAAAAACAAACAGGCATTTTAGTTGCCTTTGGCAGCTGTCATTTAACTTCAGTTTTGAAGAAGCCCAAACAGTCAAGTACCCAGCATTCTTGCTTTATTATTCTTTTATTCCTTTATTCTTATATTTGTTTCAGTCATTTGATTGCGGCCATGCTGGAGCACCACCTTTAGTTGCACAAACTGACCCCAGGACTTATTCTTTGGAAGCCTAGTACTTATTCTAATCGGTCTCTTTTGCTGAACCGCTAAGTTACGGGGATGTAAACATACCGGCATCGGTTGTCAAGCGATGGTGGGGGGGACAAACACAGATACACACACACACATATATATACGACAGGCTTCTTTCAGTTTCCGTCTATCAAATCCACTCAAGGCTTTGGTCAGTCCAAGCCTATAGTAGAAGGCACTTGCCCAAGGTGCTACACAGTGGGACTGAACCTGGAACCATGTGGTTGGTAAGCAAGCTACTTACCACACATCCACTCCTGTGCCATCTCTGTGGCATAAAATATCATGATCAACTTTGGTATAATCAAGATACGCACAGTCAACTCTTAACTTCCAAAATATCTTTTCTGGGACATGGCTGTATGTTGTAGAAATTGTATCAGGCAATTTATTCTGGAAAACAAAACTGGGTGTTGCTGAAACTATTCTAGTTCTTTTTCCCTAAAGGATTATCATGCTCTTGTATGTAATTCTCTTTAAGCAATGTACAGTTGGTGCTTGGCGCTCTACTTTATGTACTGTTATTATTGATTTCTTCAACATTATTCAGATTTTTCAACATTGTTAAAATAACCTTTTGTGTTTCTAATATACAATTAAATTAGTATATTCTCAGAATATTTGAAGTATGATGACGTCAGAAGATTTTAGCGCATAATTAACAGTGCTGGACATATGCAAAAAAAAAAAAAATTCTAGCTCAAATTCAACCAAACAACATTTTCTGTGTAATTAACATATCCAATGAATAATAAGACACTAACATGAGAACAAAATAGATGAATACACACACACACACATGCATTTTTCCATGTTGGCTGAGCTGCATGGAGGCATTTAAATGCAGTATTGAACAAATTTCCACATATATTCACATGTAAAAACACACACACAAGTAAGTACATAACTGCAAAATAAAGTGGGGGAAAATAGTACTCGAATACAAAAGGTGGAGTAATATGCTTTTATTAAAGCTGCAAAATCTTCACAAGACTGTTACTCAGAGTTTCAGGCTACCGTTCACTGGACAGTTGTGGTGGCAACTGTTCGATAAATGGTCACATGAAACTATGAGTAACGGTCTGTGAGGGTTTTTTTCAGCTTTAATAAAAGCATACTTTTTGACTCCAAATTCCGCCAGGGTTGACTTGGCCTTTCATCCTTTCGGAGTTGATGAAATAAGTACCAGTTGAGTATTGGGGGTCATTGAAATCAAGTAGCCCCTCCCCTCCCCCAAAATCAAGTCTTGTGCCTAAAGTAGGAAGGATTATATTGCTTAAAGACAAAATATAGTATACTTAAAAAAACAAAAAAACATGAGTGTGCTAGTCTACAAAATGTAAACTCATGAAGCATTAGTAATTATGCTTCCACTTCATAACACTACTAACCATTCTCTCCACACCACCAGCAATCAGCACCACCAATATTAATCAAATTCGTTTAGAATTTTGAGAGAAGTAGTACATCTCTTAACTTGATCTAAAATAATATTTTTAATAATCAGCCCCCATTAACACATTCTCACCCCACC
>NC_068996.1:50967133-50971534 GCF_001194135.2 Octopus bimaculoides | reverse complement strand
ACTATTTGTTTGGTCAGGAAGAAGAAACTGTAATTGCAACCACTACCACATACGCACACACACAACTCGTATGTTAAATGATGTTCTAAGAAGGGGAGTCTAATTTAAAAAAAAAAAGTAAAGGGCAAGCACACAAAATGGATTTAATTGAGGTTTAATTGAAAGATTATATTGGAAACTTCAAAAGAAAGGAATATGTGTGAGTGTGTGGTGGGGAAGGGGCAAGAATGAACATGGGTCATTTTATAGTTTATAAAAATCAGTGCTTATCTATATATGAGGTGGTATCAAAAAGCTCTGAGACAAGTTCTGTTAGCAGGCCAACAGATGGCAGCACATGGTTGCATGCACAGTGAGAGTTGGCAGTGACCTTCATGAAGCAGTGCACCAGGTGACATTGCTGTGTTTACTTCACAAATTGTGAAATTTGTGTTTTTGTGATGACATGTATGCTGTAGTCTGTGATTTTGTCATGAACAAGAAGAGCCGTGAAATTTTGCATTAAATTTGAGACATTGAGCATTTAAGACATTGAGCAATTGAGCATTTGAGACATTGAGCATTTGAGACATTGAGCAATTGATCATTTGAGACATTGAGCAATTGAGCATTTGAGACATTGAACATTTGAGACATTGAGCATTTGAGACATTGAGTCTGCTTCAGCAAGCTTATGGCAATGAGGCAATGAGTTGTATGCAGTGTTTTGAGTGACCCAGGCACTTCAAAAACAGAAGAACATCTCTGGAAGACCTGCCACAAGCATCACCTCCGAAAATGTGGTATTATACATTGAGAATTCATCCTCCAGGGCCAGACTACCAATTGAGAATTCTACTGCAATATTTTGAAGAATTTGAAGGAGGACATTCAGCAAAAACGACCAGTTCTGTGGAACACAAAGAATTGGATCCTTTATGATGACAATGCACTCCTCACTCACGAGTTTCTCATGAAAGAACAACATGGTATCGCATGGTATCGATTTAGTACCTGCAGACTTCCATGTCTTCTCCCAAGATGAAAATACAGCTCAAAGATTGCTGTTTTAACATCGTTGTCGAAGATCCTCGACTCACAGAAAACGACTTCCAAACTGGATTCCAAAAGTGGCAGGAATGCTGGGGCCAGTGTATTGCTGCACAAGATGACTATTTCAAAGGGCAGATGATGTTAAAACTTAGGTAAATAAGTTAATTTTTTTATTAAGCATAACTAATCCAGGAAACTTTTGATACCACCTCGTAATTTATGACATTTCTCCAGTTTATAAGTCAAGGTAATGTTTATGTGGTTAATGAGATATTATGAACATTTACCTACTCATTCATCATCATCGTTTTAATGTCCCTTTTCCATGCTTGCCATGGGTCAGGTGGAATTTGCTGAAGTAGAGTTTTCTACAGTCATATACCTTTCCAGTTGCCAACCATTACTTGTTTCCAAGCAAAGGTAATACTTCCTTGTGGCCAGACATGTTTTCACAGAACATTGGAAGCTAACAACCTAACTTGTATGGCATAAATGCTTATTTACAGCTATCACATAATGTCTTGACAAGGACACACACACACAAGTTCTCAGTCAGTTATAATGACAAGGGTTCCAGTCATTCTAGTCAAGAGAACATGTAAGTGGCTGAGCACACCACAGACAAGCGTACCTTTAACATAATTCTCAGGGAGGTTCAGCATAACACAGAATGTAACAAGGGTGGACCTTCAAATTACAGGTACAACTCATGTTTGTTAGCAGAGTGGATTGGAGCAATGTGAAGAAAAAAGTGTCTTGCTCAAGGACACAACAGACTGCCAGGAATCAAACTCTCAACCTTATGACCATGAACCAAATCCCTAACCACTAAGCCATGCACCTTCACACACACACACACACACACACACACACACACACACACACACAATGGGTTACTTTTAGCTTCTGTCCACCCAATCCACTGACAAAGCTTTGGTTGGTCTGGGGCTAAAGAAGACATTTGCCCAAAGTTCTGTACAGTGTAACTGAACTCAAGGCCACATTGTTGGGAGCAAGCTTCTCGCTACAAAACCATGCCAACACTTTAAAGAGTTAATCTTTTATGCATTCCACCAAGTAGAACATGACCATGCTGCAGCATCAGTCAGAGTTCTCCCATCATTACCGACTCCATTTTAGCTAAAGGAAAAAAAAATCTATTTTATTCTAAACTAAATGTTTGTTTCAATTTTAGAGCACATACAGTCTACTCTGTAAAGAGGTTGGTATTAGGAAGGGCATCCAGCTGTAAAATCTATGCCAAAATAGATATCAAAGCCTGGTGCAGTCTTGTGCCTAACCAGCTCCTGTCAAACTGTTCAACCCATGCCAGCATGGAAAGTAGATGTTAAATGATGATGATGATGATGATGATGATGATGTTGATGCTGATGATGATGATGCTGATAGTAAGATATAACAGATCTCCAAAGATTAAATCTAATATGTGAAGGGTGTAGAAGGATTTAAGATACAAGGATAACAGTGGTAAAGGAAAGGTCGGCAGATCTAGTGGAATGGGGGGTACAGTATCTTTCTTTGGGGCTTGCTGAATTAGAATTATCTATATTAGTCCCCATTATAATAAGTTCCCACCCACTCTTAATGATGTCTAAGCAGGTGCAGCAGAAAATATTTAGACTGAATTCTGTGTTTAAATTACCTCATGTATAACATATAATAATTCAAAACCAACTTTTATTGGGCATAAAATCCAGTGAGAATATCCAATGTAATCTGACGAATATTATTCCTAACTTTCTGCTTTGTAAATTAATCGGGTTGTCACTGCTTGCAGTTACTCAAAAAAGAACTAACTTATTAATGTTTGCTTCTATGCTAAAAGAAAATAATAATAAATAATAAACTTCAGACTTTACAAATTACTGTTCCATTTCAACTTATCTTAGCACTTTTAAAATTTTGGAAACGGCAAATATCATCCAGTCATCAAACTCCTGTTTATTAAACAACAGTACGGTTTTCATCTTGACAGATTACCTTGTCCACGTCACTGTTGTTAAATTATTCAAATTAATCCAATGAGGCAATGTGAAAGAGATTAATGAGAAAAATAGAAAAATGAATTAACTAAGGTAATGTTAATGCTGTCATCTAAATAGATTTCCATTATATACAATGCTAGAAATAACACAACTTTGGCCAATCAGAATCCAAGCCAGGAATCAGGCTTTTCACATGCACCAGCAACCATGCTATTAATCTGATAAATCTTGAAGACAAGCACCCAGTAATTCTTACTGCTCCCTACACTGCACATATGAATGCATGTGCAAATGCAATACACACACACACACTTATATACATACACACACACAGACAAATATAGTGGGTGGAGGTGTGTGCAAAACCATCTGTCTGCTTACCTATGAGTCATCCACGTGGCCAACAGCAGTTTACTATCAACTACTGACAAATTCAATCAACAGTAGAAATTTGACAGTTATGGGCTCCCCTACTTCCTAGTCATTCAACAACATAGATATATATGAATCACAAGGAATACACACTCCCCTCTTTCACAATAACCTCCCACTCCCCAACCCAAAACACACACACACACACATTGGTGCATTGAATATTTCAATGTGATCATTGAAGGAGTTGTGCTAATTAAATACAATTTTCACTTAAAATTACTAATGATAGGTACACAGGTACTGCAGATAAAAAGAAAAGGCACACAGTTGCCTTAATCTGTTTCCAAATTTAAAGGAAACAAAGGGCCTGCTGCTATTCAAATCTGGGTTTCTGTAATGTTAAGCAGATGAAAGATACCTTAGATACAAGGATACTGGTCTATGACAGGTAAGTTCTTTTATGAGAGGAAATGATGTCAGCCAATGAATTCCAATGCTAACACTGTTTATAATGGTAAACTAGACAACAAAAGGTACCTATCTTAAATTATGTAGACTCAGTCACTGAGAATCGTATGTCTTGGACATGCATAAAATACAATGCCAATGACAGACAGTTCTTCAGATCAGTCTTCTACACATAAGGGAAACAAACAAACTTATTTTGATTCCTTACTTTTATTTTTTACTCCCTTTATGCTTGAGGAAGAAGCAAGAACATTTCAACATGTTCCTTCATTAAAAGTCTTAGTCTCCATGTGCCCATGGAGAAGGCAATAGGATACTGCTCTAGTTAAACTTGTCTGGGTTATGATATATATATATATATATATATATATATATATATATATACACACATATATGTGTGTGTGTGTGTGTGTGTGTGTGTGTGAAACAGTAAACAATGATAGAAGAGAAGACAAACTGGCAGAGTTGCTAAGGTCAGCAAATTGAATGCCTTAGGATATTCATGTTAGTTCTGTGCTTT
>NC_068996.1:50964772-50966720 GCF_001194135.2 Octopus bimaculoides | reverse complement strand
CACACACACACACACACACACACACACACACACACACACACACACACACACACACACACACACACACACACACACCTGTGCATTCAATTGCTTACATTTCATATGTACACACATACATACACACTGTGTGTGCATACTGATATATGTGTGCAATCAGAAATACAGATTGCAAGAAAGTTTCAGACTGGCTAAGTGACCCTAGACATAAAGCACGTGAAACCCATAGAAAATTGTATTCAAAGACATTATGCTAAATTCTACATCAAATATTTTACCTGAATGAAGATTGTAACATTACAAAACATCAGCAGATGATCTTTGTAAGACCAAGAAAGAGCCATAATTCCATAATGTTAGTGGAGCCAGGAGAAGAGAAATTTAACATTTCAGGCAGAGCACCATTTCCACATTTAGCACTTCATCTTATTTTGGCCCTGTTGACCACTACTAACTAGTCTCCTGAGATTCCAATACTTTATATATTAGCTCAGGACACAATATCACCACAAACTAATTTCAGCTCAATCTAATCAAACTATGATTCATTTTCTCACCTTTTCAATTAATAATAGTTATTTTCTTTGACTGTTTTTCTAACTACTTCTCAAAAAAACAAAAAAAAAAAAGTACCAGATCAAATATCCATCATACTTGGGATTGGAAGTGTCCCAGATTTCTGGATTTTCCAGTTTTTCTGATGACAGATTAAATAGATACTTAAAATACAAGATAAACTATGAAAATTGTAATTAATACAATTCTAAAGCAGGAACTATTTGATATTTATTAATCCACTTCAATATATCTTACTGCACCATGTATACTGTATAATGTTTTTAGGATGAAAATTAAACAAAAGAACAGGATTTTATTTAACAAATACATGTACAAAATAATACACTTCTAAAGCAGAGTATGTTTAATCTCTATCAATCCAGTTTAAAAAGTAAAGAACAAAACTATTTCTAACTTACCAAATGCTAATTAAACAACTTCAAAAATTGTCTGTACACAATACAGGGTACAGTACATAGTATACCATTTCATAGCATTCCTGGGTTTCTACAGACTCTAGATATCTGGAAGCAAGAGGTCTGATATTGTACTAGGAAGCTATCATTGCCCATGTCTCATTTTTACTACTTATTCATTATTAAATATCAATATACAAGGATGGCAGCAAGCTGGCAGTGGCATTTTGTCCATCTTTATCTTTACATACTGAGTTCAAATTCTGACAAGGTTGACTTTGCCCTTCATTCTTTCGGGGATGATAAGACAAATGTCAGTTGAATAATGGGGCTGATGTGATTGACTTCCTCCTCCCCTCATAAGCTGCTGGCCCGGGGCCAAAATTTGAAACAGCTTTTAAATATCAATATGACACTAAATGAACAAATCAAAGTAAAAACAATACCAATGAAAGATCGTGTAGGCTTATGAAACACTAAGATACTAATTCACTATGTTTATTAGGTAGTATTTTGATGTGAAAAGGATATCAAATTCACCCACCGCACTTGATTAGCACTTTATTTAACCTTTTAACATTCAGTTTACTCTATCAAATGCAATATACATTCATTCACATTTATTTGAATTATACAACGTGGAAGACAATTGGAGATTTCTGCGGGACAACCTGTTGAAAGCCACCGACCAGATTTGTGGGTGGTGTAAGGTCCCCTCCCGACCCAGAGTAATGTGGTGGTGGAACAAGGAGGTAGACAGGGCTATTAGACAAAAGAAACAGGCTTGGAAGGACTGGAAGAACGGTGGTAGCAGGGAATTGTACCAATGTGCCAGAAGGGAGGCTAGGCGACAGGTTTATTTAGCCAGAGGGGAAGTAGATAAGGAAAGATTTGCCAATGTTCTGCGCCGTGAGGACCAAAGACTCGAGGTATTTCGTGTTGCAAGACAGTGTAGGAGAGAGAATAGTGATGTTGTA
>NC_068996.1:50960632-50962747 GCF_001194135.2 Octopus bimaculoides | reverse complement strand
CCATTTCGAGCGTGGCCGTTTTCGTGCGGGTGACACGTAAAAGCACCCACTACACTCTCTGAGTGGTTGGCGTTAGGAAGGGCATCCAGCTGTAGAAACTCTGCCAAATTAGACTGGAGCCTGGTGTTGCCATCCGGTTTCACCAGTCCTCAGTCAAATCATCCAACCCATGCTAGCATGGAAAGCGGACGTTAAACGATGATGATGATAATCATGCCTTATCTTTTAGTTTTTGAGATTTCAATGATGTGATTGCTTATGTTTTGAATGACATTGTTAGGTATAGGCGAGAGACCAGATTTGGCCAGTTTGAACATAAAACAGGTAGGGCCGAATATGGCAGGTTTAAGTGCTAAAGGGTTAATCAAACTCTGAAAGAGGAAAAGCTAAGTTTACTTAGAGTTTGAAAAATCAGAATGGAACTTGGACAATTTAATTAATCCTAATTAAATAACCTACAACTATAGCAAACTAGAAAAGAACTTGGAGAGCGCAGACCTCTGCCAAGCAGCTCATTTTAAGATAGATATGTGAGTAAAATCGCTAATAGAGAAGCGAAAATAAACTTTAGAAACAGCAATGCCACCATAGGTTATGTGGAAATGATGAACGTGTTTTCATAGGAGATAATCAAAGAATGTAACATTGTAATACTTCATGTAAAGTAAATATAACAAATGAAAAATCCTTCAAGAATACATAAAAATTCATGGACCACTACCAAAATTTCATCATCTGTTCCTTGTGTCATTACCAACTTTTCCTGCAAGTTTTATCAAATATCGATCACATCTTTTTGAGTTATTTTGCACACAAACGGACAGATGGACAAACCAACGCCGATGAAAACATAACCTCCTTCCTTGGTGGAGGTAATGACAAACAGCAACATAAAAGCGCGAGAAACAAATGTAACCTAAATTTCCAATTAAAACTTCTATTAATCCTTTTGTTACCAACCCGGCTGAAACCACCTCTGGCTCTGTAGTACAAATGTCTTGTTTTTATAAGTTCTGAATTAAAATCTTCCACCAAACCTTAGTCACAATTTATGTTCCTAACACTAGCTGAATGATAACTAAGTTATTTTACTAAGTTCTTTGTTATATTTAAAATTAATAGAAAGAAACACAGAGCATCTCAACAGAAATATGGTAACAAAAGGGTTAAAATATGTAATAGAGAAACAATTCTTAACCCTTTCATTACCAACCTGGTTGAAACTGCCCCTGGCTCTGTAGTGCAAATGTCTTGTTTTCAAAAGTTCTGAATTAAAATCTTCCATCAAACCCTAATCACAATTTATGTTCCTAACACTAGGTTAATGGTAACTAAGTTATTCTACTAAATTCTTTGATATATTTAAAGTAATTGAAAGAAACACAGAGCATCTCAACAGAAATATGCTAACAAAAGGGTTAAGAGGCATTCATAAACAAATAATAAAAAATCGCGTTTGAAAAGAATTTTGAAAATTTTGATTTCTCTTTCATTTTCTTTCTTTGTTTTACTGAATTCCTTATGTATTGTACCTTTTACTCGATTCAGTGGGGTCATGCTGAGGCATCACCTCAAAGAGTTTAGTTGAACAAATTGACCCCCAAAACTTTGTTTTTAAGCCTGGTCTTATTTTTGTCAAGCAGTGGTGGTGAATGGTGGGGAGGCATACACAAAAACACATGCACACATACATACACACTCACAATGGGCTTCTCAGTTTCTCTCTACCAAATCCACTCACAAGGCTTCTACTATAGCCTTCAGCCTACACGAGCTATGGTAGAAGACACTTGCCCAAGGTGTCAGGCAGTGGAATGGAAACTGAAGCCACTTGGTTGAGAAACAAACTTCTAGCTACATGGCCATGCCAGCACCAAAACACATACATTTTCAGCTCCAAAATAATAATAATAATAATAATAATAATAATAATAATAATAATAATAATAATAATAACAATAATTATTATTATTACTATTATAGAGGAAGGATATTGAAATGTTATGACAAATATTTAAAACACTTATCTAACAAATTTCAAGTGTAGAGAGCATGGTAACTTATCACAGAAAATAACATTTTCACCAACTGAAAATATGATATAGATAAGTAGAT
>NC_068996.1:50957985-50960501 GCF_001194135.2 Octopus bimaculoides | reverse complement strand
ATATATATATATATATATATATAAAACTATTATCATAATTATCTTATTTTATCTCATGAGATGAGATGGCAACACAACACTTTGATGAAAGAAAATGTAGGGTCCTACATATCCGTAAAACCAACATCATCATTATCACCACAATTGTAATTGTGGTGTGTGCCTTAAAATACCAAATGCAAACAGGAGAAAATGTATTCAGGTTGTATTTATCCAAAGTCGATTCACAACGGTTGCTACTCTGAGTTTCTTCTGTGCATACATTCCAATGGGCATTCATACACACAAGAAACAAAATTGCAATAGTGTGAATCATTAGGTTTGAATATACATGGCCATGTTACAGCATCACCTTTGTAGGATTAGTTAAATAAACTGGTCCCCATAGGTTACTGTTTTTTTTAAAGTTTTATACTTATTCTGTTGCTTACTTTTGCTGAACCACTAAGTTAAGGGAAGGTAAACAAATCGGTTGTCAAACGGTTGTGGTAGTGGTGGTTAAATAAACACACACGAGTGCATGCGCACACATGTACGCACGCACATACATACAAAGCGAACTCTAGTACAAGGAGACATCAAAGGAACATACAGAAAATTTTTTAAAAAAACACAAAAAGGATGTGGACAATGCTCACTCCTTATCAGTTGTCAACATGGTATCATCACAATTTTGACGCCTTTTTGATAACATTCAATTTAGTGGCGTAATGACAGGCTTCTCACAGTTTCTGTCAGCCTAAGACTTCGGTTGGCCTGGGGGTTATAATAGGTGACACATGTCCATGATGCCATGCAGTAAAACTGAACCTGAAGCCATGTGGCTGTGAAGCAAACTTCTTAGCCACACAGCTATATATATCATTCTTGTACCTTTTGCTGGTTTCAGTCATTGGAGAGCAGCCATGCTGGGGCAATGCCTTGAAGAGTTTTTAGTCAAATGAATTGACCCTAGGACTTTTTTTTTTTTAAGCCTGGAACTTATTCTGTTGGTTTCTTTGGCTGAACTTCTAAGTTACGAAGAATGCAAACATACCAAGATTGGTTGTTAAGCGGTAGTGAGGGAGAAACACAGACATAATCACACACACACACACACACACACACACACACAAACACACACACCACACACATGTAACAAACTTCTTTCAGTTTTCATCTACTAAATCCACCGACAAAGCTTTGGTCACCCCAAGGATATAGGGGAAAACACTTGGTCCAAGGCACCATGCAGTGGAACTGAATCAAGAACTATGTGGTCAGGAATCTTAACACACACTCACACACATACACAGAATGTAAAACAAACATGAAACAGTACATCAAGTAACACTTTTTGTCTCCTTTACCACTTTCCAAACTCAGACTATATCAATATATGCATACATGAACACACATACACAGGTTCACACACAAATGAGAAATAAAACTAAACAAAGATTCTCTGTGGCAACGTGTGTGTAGGGAGGAGGGCAATTTACAAAAAGGAGCTTCCTCAATATTCTTTACTCATCAATAGAAACTATAGAACTATAGCTATATTACTTAAGCACAGGGCCCATTTGTTTTTCCTGCCTGCTTTGTAAGTGGTTGGATATAATTGGTTAGTACAGACTTCTCCTGCACTTGACTGGTACTTAGCTCTTCAACAGCCAAAATGATGAAATATTAAAATTAACCCAGGTGGGATTGAAACTTAGAACAACAAGAAACAAATATATTTAGTTTTATCTTACTGCTTTGTCTTTCTGTTCCAGTCATTTGACCGTGGCCATGCTGGTGCACTGCCTTGAAGGGATTTAGTTAAATGAACCAACCCCACTACTGCCCTTTTAAAGCTTGGTATGTGTTCTATCGATTGCTTATGCTAAACTGCTAAGTTACAGGGACATAAACATACCAACACCAGTTGTCAAGTGGTGGGAAAACAAACACAGATACACAGATACACAGATATACACATACTTGCACACACACACACTGGGCTTCATTTAGTTTCCATCTACCAAATCCACTCACAAGGCTTTGGTCAGCCCAAGGCTATAGAAGATACTTGCCCAAGGTGTCATGCAGCAGGCCGGAAGATTGAGAAGCAAACTTCTTACCACACAGCCACACCCAATACTCTGTGACCTACTACATGGTTGTTCCATTTGCTAGAAATAACCAGATTATCCTAAAAAAAAAAACACACTTTACCCTCTTACAAAAAAGAAAGAACGCCACACATTGGATAATGTAATCACTGGAGCACTAGCGATTATCAATAAGTCTGCTTGACTGGTCAGTACTAACCTCAGACTAAACACCATAAAGCTGTTTTGTCAGACTGCCTTCTCCAAATGTCACATTTGAAAATATAGCTTTTCACTTTTTCTCCTCCTCCCCATTCTTTTGCGCAGCAGATATGATTGCTCCACAGGATTGGCATCAAACAGTAGATTATTATTAATAGAATATGAATTGCCCTGTTTTATGATAGCCATCAAAAGTTTTTTTTTTTTTTTTAAGTGCAT
>NC_068996.1:50947088-50957726 GCF_001194135.2 Octopus bimaculoides | reverse complement strand
TGTGTGTGTGTGTGTGTGTGTGTGTGTGTGTGTGTGTGTGTGTGTGTGTGTGTAATTTATATACATGTGTGTGTGTTTCTTTCTTTGTCTTTCCACCACAACTTGACAACCAGTGTTGGTACGTTTGCATTCCTGTAACTTAGCAGTTCGACAAAAGAGATTAAAAAATAAGTACTGGGGTTGATTCATTCAAATAAAAACCCTTCAAGGTGGTGCTCCAGCAAGGCCACAGTCCAATGACTGAGACAAGTAAAAGATAACATTGAAGACAAAAATCTTTAATCATTTACTTGCATCTATCATTGGACTGTGGTCATACTGGGGCACCACACTGAAGATACTGGTATTCACTTTTTTTTAATATATGTATTCTATCAATCTTCTTTTGTCAAACTGTTAAGTTAAGGGAACACAACCAAACCAACACGACTCATCGAACTGGGGAGAGAACAAACACAGATTCAAAGACACACAACAGGTTCCCACTGGTTGACCCAAGGCTATGGTAGAATACACTTGCCCAAGATGCCAAGCAGTGGGACTGAACTTGAAACCAAATGGTTGCAAAACGACCGTCTTAACCACATAGCCATGCCAACACCTAACATAATGTTTGTCAAAAGAGAGAAAAAGAAATTCTTTTGAATTTTTTTTTTTTAATAATTTTTTTTTTCTAAATATATGAACTCTATAAATTGTAAGTACATAAAGCTTATTCTGATCCTACTGAAGTTTTCATCAGGGAGCATAAATAATTTAACTGATTGTGTAGATAAGACGAGGAGGAGGAGGAAGTGGAAAAGAAGGAAGGTTATTATGATGGTAGTGATGATGAATGTTGAGAAAAACATGATGACGATGATGATGATGGATGACTACCAAGAGATTATAATGAAGAACGTGGTGGCAGTGGTAATGGTTGATGGAATGATAACTGATAATGGCAATGGAAATTATGGCAGGTGCAATGATGGGGAGGAGGCTAGTGATGACAGTGATGCCATTTGGATTGTTAATGTAAGAACAATGATGACAATGATATTGACAATAACATTGACAGCATCAGTGGTAATGATGGCAACATTGGTAATGACGATAACATTGGTAATGATGGCAATAACATCAGTAATAACAACATCAGTAATAACAGCAAAGTCAATGACAATAACAGGAGACAATGACAATAGTAATAACAGAGGAAAGGACAATGATAATGATATTCATAGTGGCAATGACATTCTGGTAATGACTCTATATGTCATTGACAAGAGAAATGCAAAGCTAACAAAAAATAACCATTGCAGTAAAGACAATCAACAATGCTAGCAATGAATGGAGGTGGGTCGTGAAGCCAAATGTGGGGGAAAAAACAGTAATGGCAATTGTTAATGACTAAGATAATATCAGAACAGAAGGTGATGAAGATAGAAACTATAATGACTAACAACCAACAGAATAAACAGATCAACAATTTTAACCAGAATTTAACCTTTTCTTTACCATATTTCTGTTGAGATGCTCTGTGTTTGTTTCAATTAATTTTAAATATAACAAAGAATTTAGTAAAATAACTTAGTTATCGTTAAGCTAGTGTTAGGAACATAAATTGTGACTAAGGTTTGGTGGAAGATTTTAATTCAAAACTTATAAAAACAAAACATTTGTACTACAGAGCCAGTTTCAGCCAGGTTGGTAATGAAAGGGTTAAACAACCATATCTGATCCAAATATTCTACCTGTTTTTATATTCAAATCAGTCAGATCCTACCTCTCATACCTATCGTACAATGTCATTCTAAAAATAAACAATCATATCAGGAGACAATGCATGAATTATTTTTTTTTTAAATGTGAATTATTTCTACCAAATTTGGTGGCAAGGGAGGAGTTAGTCAATTACCTCAACCCCCAATGATCAAATGATACTTATTTCACAGATACCCCAAAGGTGAAAGGTCAAGTGACCTCGGCAGAATTTGAACTCAGAATGTGAAGATGAATGAAATGCCAATTAGCATTTTATCAGGAGCGCTAACGATTCTGCAAATTTGCCAATTTTGCTTCTGTGAATAAATAAGCTTTAGATTTGATAGGGTAATCTGAATATTAAACGGTTATGCTGATGGCATCAACAATGACGTTAGCAACTACAATGATGGTGATGACAACAATAATATTGCTGCTTTTTAGCCCCAGGTCATCTTTGATTTATTCCCTTCCACACTTGACCATCGGTTTTGGTTTGTTAATTCCCTTTTAACTTAATAGTTTGATAGAGAGACTGATAGAAGTCCCAGACTTTAAAGAAAACAAAAGGATTGAGGATGGTTTGTTTGACTAAACCCTTGAAGGTGGTGCCCCAGCATGACTGCAGTCTTTGCTCCCTTATTGTCATCGTCATTGCCACCACACACAACATTATTGTGTGATTGCTTGACCTGTTAGAAGCAGCTACAACATTTTCTGCAAAACCATAGAATTACAGTCTTAGGAAAGTAAAATACTCATTAGAAAATGTCCTTTGTACCTCCCATAAACACTAGATGGTCTGGGTGGAATGATACAAAGATACCTACATATAAACACAACCCATGCTAGCTAGTCCAACCCATGCTAGCATGGAAAGCGGATGTTAAACGATGATAATGATGATGATGATGATGATGATGATGACAAAAGCCTTCTCTCAGGTTTTGTCTGCCAAATCTGCTCACAAGGCTTTGGTTGGCATGGGGGCTACAGTAGAAGACACTTGCCCAAGGTGCCACGCAGTGGGACTGTCTACTGAATCCACTCACAAGGCTTTGGCTGGCATGGGGCTATAATAGGAGACACTTGCCCAAGGTGCCACGCAGTAGGACTGAACCCAAGACCACATGGTTGGGAAGCAAGCCTCTTGACCACATAGAGCCCAGTGGAAGACCAAGATAGTAATTAATGTTTATAATAATAATGACAGTGTTGTTTAGCCCCTACCACCACCAATAAACCCACCTCATGTCAGCTTTGATTGAGCATCTCACTGATCAAAGACATTCCAACCATGACAGTTCCATTTTTTTTCAAAACAGACGTACATCTACAGTTACATTACCCAATGTGTCCTTCACTTTTTTATGATGGTCGATTATAAATCTGGGGAGAGAGAGAGAGAGAGAGAGAGAAAGAGAGAGAGAGAGAGAATGGAGGGGGAGAATTAAACTATAATGGTTGTTTAAGTTGGTCGTGGTGGGAGGATGGAACAATCGTGTCAGTGATGTGAGAATGGGTGGTGGTGGTGGTGGTGGTGGTGGTGGTGGTGGTGGTAATAGAGTAGCATTGTTGCTGGTGGTGGCGGTGAGGGTTGTGGTAGAGGTGGCGTTGTTGGTAGTGGTGGTGGTAGTTGTGGTGGTGGCAGCAGCAATGATTGTGGCAGCGATGGTGATTGTGGTAGCAGCAGTGGTGGTGAAGACAGCATAATGTTTTACCAATAAATCCGTTTCCTCTCATTCCTATTCTCATTCTTTTACCTAATTATATGAATGAATGAGTTGTCATAAATTTAGAAATATCCACTGCCTTCCACAAGAACCTATCTTGAAAAATCATTATTACAAGCGCCAAGTTACAAGTCTACAAGACAACAAGACAACAACACTGAATGGAATAACTTCTAGACTATTCCACCCACACTGCCACAGCTCTTAATATTTGTAAAATAAGTCAAATGTAAGTTTCAATTGGTTACAAGCTAGTGAAGGATAAATGGCATAATAATGATGTTCCAAGGAAATAGAGAGAAAGAGAGAGAGTGAGTATGTGTGTGTGTCAGAGAGAGAGAGAGAGAGAGAGAGAGAGAGAGAGAGAGAGAGAGAGAGAGAGAGAGAGAGAGAGAGAGAGAGAGAGAGAGAGAAAGAGAGAGAGAGAAAGAGAGGGGCTATGTGAGGACATGCTGCCATGGTATCCAGTGTAATGTATTGATTTGGAAATGCAATGATGATGATGATATCATCATCATCATCATTGTTATAAGTAAATAAATAACACTGACCACTGACTAAGTGATGATACTGATCTTGGCAGTGCAACTATGCCAACCAACATCCTGCTAGTTATGAATGCAAAGATTATAAATATCCCATTACGCAGAACAAGACTACGGAGAAACTATCTGCTTCCATAATTCATTTCATCCCGAAAGTCTACCGAAACAAAAGCCAGCACACTGAAAACTGGTTTGTGTATGGGACCAAAAACAAAACAAAAAAAAAACAAAAGTTAATCTGATGCATTAACTTAATTCTAATCAAAACTAATTAATATGCTTCAGCCTTCGTAGTTAATGCTTTTGGGTTTAGCAGTGTGTGTGTGTATGTGTGTGTGTGGTGTCGTCATTTAATATATGTTTTCCATGCTGGCATGGGTTGGTCAGTTTGACCCAAGCTGGTAAGACCAGGGACCACACTAAGCTTCCCTGTCTTTCTATACCCTTCCTAACACCACCCACTTTATAGAGTGTACTGGGTGTTTTTGTACATGGCACCAGCATCAGTACTTCTTTTACATGGCACCATATATATATATATATATATATATATATATATATATATATTGGCGTTAGGAAGGGCATCCAGCTGTAGAAACTCTGCCAAATCAGATTGGAGCCTGGTGTTGCCTCCTGGTCCACCAGTCCTCAGTCAAATCGTCCAACCCATGCTAGCATGGAAAGCGGACGTTAAACGACAACGATGATGATGATATATATATTATTTCATGTCTGGGGACAGTCATATTCCCTTAATGCCTTATTATCTAACACACTCACTGGTTCAATTTCCACTCATTTATTATTTATATCTTTTTCTTCCAAAATTTCCACTGCTTTTGCAACCTTGTCAAAGGATGTTGACTCTCTATATATTATTGTTTACACAGAAGCATACGTATATTTCATCTGAGGAATTTTGTAATATATAACCAAACTAAAGAGCTGAACATGCAGTTTGATGATGTATAATGCATAATAAACTGTCACAGAGATTTAAAGAAAAAAAAACATACAGAGAAAGAGAGAGAGAATATGCATAAACAAGCAAGGAGGGGGAACAGGCCAATGAAATGGTTCTTGCACCACTAAATATAGTTCTAAGCTGAGACAATATCTCTTAATTGCAACTTGTTGATTTATTTGAAAAGAAATAAACAGCAGCTATTTAATATGATATCATTAATAACAACTGTCTGATTTCAGATAATTAAAAGGCTCACCCAGGAACCTCTTTGGTCAATTATTATAGCCATTTGTAAGCAAGTTTTACACAGGTCAATTCAACAGTGACAGTGATTGTTTATTAAGACCAGTAATAAACCAATATCAATTTTATATTCAAATTTTGAAAATTTATTCAATAATATATAAAGATTTATAATAATATATAAAGATTTTTTAATATATATTTAAGAAAACAAAGGTGGCAAGCAGGCAGCAGTGTTAACATGTCAGGAAAAATGCAAGGCAGTATTTTGTCCAACTTTATGTTCTTCTGAGTTCAAGTTCTGCCAAGGTCAATAAAATAAGTACCAGTTGAGTACTGGAGTTCAATGTAATCAACTTACCACCTCCCCGCCAAATTTCTGGCCTTGTGCCAAAAATTAAAACTAATATATATATTTAAGATACGCATTCATTCATCCAAAGTAACAAGAGAGAGAAAGAGAGAATCAGCGGTCTGTTGGTCCACAAGGTATAATAGTCTAGTCTTTCTCAAAATCACATCCCATTGATTTTTAAAAGTGTACACTGAATAATGTGTTCCTGGTTACAACTGCTGGAGAATAAAGTTAGGATGGTCATTTTTGGACTGTCTTTGATTATAAGGTCTACTTGATTAGGACAGATCTTGGGTTAAACAATAACATCAATTCATTATCCATTGTATAATGACTGTTACTATAAGCAAAGCTGGCAAAACTCATGAATGGAATTTTACAAGAATTCTGTCTTGAGTGATCAACACTTATATAACTCTTTAATTCAAATATACAACTAACAAAATTGGTTCTTGTTTACTTAGATATAAATATTACTTTCATGTTATAAAGCAATACATTTCAGCTAATGATGAAAACTATTTCCTTTAAGTTATTCCAAAGCAATGGAATATAACATTAAAAATGGAAACATATATTGATTTGCATGTATTCTAAATTAAAGGGTTTGATCAGTACATCTTGAAGCAAGGGGAGGGGGGGGGGTTATGGATAAGGGGATATTAGAGGGACAGATTATAAAACTATGGAGTTTAGGTTGAAACTGGATGAACGAAAAATCATGAGGTTCCAAGAAAAGAACAGTTATCTTTAGTCAATTAAAGATCTGCACATATTTCTAAATACTCCAACAATGAATGTTAAGTACTTTTTCCCCATGTTCAGGCCATAACCATCACTCTTGTCCACCTTCCACAAATTCACTGGAGGCTAGCATCACCCCTCCCTGCCGTCTTTCCTTTCACTTCCTCTCCAAGCAGAACTTGAAAATGTCAAAAAGAACTTGATGGAAGAGGAAAGCTTTCCTCAGTTTTTTCAGTCCTGCCTACCAAACAATTTCATTTGTCATAGCCACCAGGTATAAGAAAGCTTCCTGTCCCTTCCAAAGGAAGGTGACTAAGTTAAGTTTCATAATGGATATGGCTGATGGCCAGATCCATCCCAAATACAATAACAATGATTCAACAACACCCCACACAACTCAGCAACATTCACACACTCAACAAATTAGTCCAGAACACACTCATTCAGTTTCATTGCACTGCATACATCTTGGACATGAAAGAATTTCTGTGTCCATAGAGTTTGTCCTGAATTGGCAATACTTTTTGGTAGCACTGCCAAGACAAGGGTTTCTGGAAGTTATTCACAGTCCCTAGGTTAAAAGGGCCAACCAGCCATTTGAATCTCAACACTTAGAGTTTCCCAAAGGACATTATCTATTTTGTCCACAAATCTGACTGGAGTTGTGAATACCAGACAAAATTCCAAATGCCAAATGCCCCATCTTGGTCTTCATTTGACTCAGAACTGTTGCTCCATCAAGAAACAATGGGAAAATGTATCTGACAAACAATGTTCATTATCCAGGAGTCTCTCTCTGCGAATAACAGAGCCTGGAGAGAGGTATGGTTCCACTTCATCAGTCATGATACACTGACCACTCTAAGCAGAAAGTATTGACAGCAGATGGAGTTCAAATATAAGCACAATGTTATCAGCACCTATGATTTAAATACAGTGGTTCTCAACTAGGGTCCGCGTGGCCTCTGAGGGTCCATATAAGATTTTGGGGGATCCACAACAGTATTCTAAGGGCTCCTGAAAATATTTTGCTTTAGTTATACGTATTACAAGAAACAGCTGGGTTTCTTTCTTGAACATTTTACATGGTGGTTCAACTTACACAAGTTAATGTGTGAAAAACAAGGTAAGAATTCTGAAAGAAGTATCTATAAAACTAGTTTTTAAACACTGAATGGCGATGCGGGTCCACCAGAATAGAATAGTAATCAAAGGGGTCCACAGATAAAAAAAATTGGCTGAGAACTCCTGATTTAAAACATTAACATAACACTTTAATCTTTGAGGGAGGAAGGGCATGGTTGATTAACTCGACCTTAGTACATGATTGGCAGTTCACTTAATCATGAACAGAAGAATGACAAAGTTTCCACAAGTGAAATTTAAACTTAGACCATAAGAGAACTCCCACATAGCAAATATCACAGTTCGGTTAATTTGGGTTAAATAATTATGCATATAAACATCAACAGGAGGAAACAAAACACAAAATTCTAACTGGGCTTTCTAACTACTGTGTAAAATTTATCAAAATATAATCAAACATTTTCAAATATATCAAAGATAATATATCAATATTAGAGTACATATAGAAAGAGATAATAGCATCCATTACCCACTGGTTATAATTATGAACTCTAAAGTGATATCACTAGAAAGCATTGTTTTACATTTTTCTCCTACTTTAGTTTAACAATCAACACTTGTTTCTAAACTGAAACATTCCACTGTGACATTATTAAATTACACAGAGATTGGATTGTTGAATTCTGTCCATGTGGAATTCATGTACATTAACAACTCTAACATAAAAACATGAAAGGTAAGAAACTTTATCAGACTTTCAAAATGAAAAGTAAATAAATAATGATTAATGCATAGCCATGAAAATAACCAGTTTTAGTAAAAAAAACTTCCGTCAGATCTAAATGTAATTTTTTGTGAATGTAGATAGTAGAAATAAATGATGAATGCTGAGAGCAATAATGAATGATAACTGTTTAATAATTATTTATGAATATCCTGGAGAGAGAGAGAAACACACACACACACACATACATACAAGAACAGCTAATAGCAGTTTTAGTTTTAGTAAATGAATAATAGACAGTATACAGCCATCAGTAATTATAAAAACAAAAGGTTTTAAAATAGATTTCTGAACTATTGGACAAAGAAGCACTGTGAAGGGTAAATAATTATTCACAGGGCCGGCTCGAGATACTGGCAACTCGGGCAGTTGCCTGGGGCACCATGTGCTAGGGGATGCCAAAGAGGGTGTGACAAAGACAAGGAAATTTCCAATTGTCGGCTTGTACATACCGCAGTTCAGCTGGTCCGGGGCGCCAGCCCTGATGATTCATACAAGACTACAAATTTGTTGGGAGTGGAGGCAATCGTGTCCTTCCCAACATAAGCCAGTATATTCTAACATTTTAACAGCAACAAGAGGGACAGACGGCAAAGTTGACACATCGACAAAATCCAAACCAGTGGAAATTAGTAAATGGTATCATATAAAACGTCATTTATTGACTATCAATGAAGGAGAGAAAAAATAATCATGGAAACATTTTTAATACGTACTTTCATTTTGATATGGTACGAAGGAAGTCATTCATAATAATCACTTATGTAAACAAATGTTAATAAAGATAATGTCAGAGAGAGAGATGACGAGAGAAGCATTATAATTCAGAAACAAAATTAAAATTCTTATTAATTACCAAGATTTGAGATGTGCGCATGTATGTGTGTGTGTGTGTGTGTGTGTGTGTGTGTGTGTGTGTGTGTGTGTGTGTGTGTGTGTGTGTGTATGCATACACACACACAAACAATAGCACAAAAGGAAAACACCTCATGGAGTCTTCTACATAAGGCATGTGTATGTGTGTATGGCAGGGGAAATTTCAGCTGATAGAAGTTTTTCAAATACACACATATTTATATATATATATATATATCTATACTCATATCATATATATTTATACACACACACATACATACATGTACACATAATATATACATTTATATACACACACACACATACATATACATTTATACACACACACACATATATACATATACATTTATACACACACATACATGTATACATATATATATATATATATATATACATTTATACACACACACATACACATATATATATATATACATTTATACACACACATACACATATACATATCTATATATACATTTATACACATACACATATATACATATCTATATATACATTTATACACATACACATATATACATATCTATATATACATTTATACACATACACATACATATCTATATATACATTTATACACATACACATATATACATATCTATATATACATTTATACATACATACACATATATACATATTTATATATACATTTATACATACACACATATATACATTTATACATACATACACATATATACATTTATACATACATACACATATATATACATTTATACATACACATATATATTTACACACACACACACAATACTCGGCTGTGTTAATTTTAGCAAAAATCATGTGTTACATTTAGCTACAAAGTAGAGCAAACATTTCACAATTAGACAAACAAGCGCTGACTAATAATTAAATTTGCTATTTTCCTCTTTTTAAAAATCTACTTTGAAGACAACATTCATTTCTTCTTTTTTTTTTAAGATTTAGAAGAGAAAACACCAATGAAATAAATATATATGAAATAATATTCCAACTTACATTCATCATTTTTTTTTTAAATATAAAAAAAACAAAAACAGCAACAACTTCTTGGTGAATTATTATAAACCACTTCCAAAAGTCCCAACAATGTAAATGTGTCGTTGAATTAATATTGAAATTAAAAGTTAAAAAAAAAACAAAAAAATCAAACAATTATGAGTGCAAAAGCCTCTCTAGAAAGCAATAAGTTCTTACAATTACAGCTTACAGCAGAGAGAGAGAGAGAGAGAGAGAGAGAGAGAGAGAGAGTAAGAGAGAGAGAGAGAACAACACTTGTGCTACTACAATTTAGTTGCTAACACCCCAACACAATCTTGCTTGTTATGCGAGAGCTGTTGAATTGTACAAAAGAGTGAGCGAGTAAAAAAAAAAAACAACTATTCTTCTCAAGGAACAGACTGAAGCTCCGCCCACAACGATTAGTTTGTTACAAACAAAACTATTAGCAGCTACAATAGAATAGCAGACCGACTAATGAATAGGCTGCTAACTTTTGTATTTCACCAATAACTATATGGATGTCTCAGAAAGAAAAAAGCAAACACACACACATA
>NC_068996.1:50945556-50946788 GCF_001194135.2 Octopus bimaculoides | reverse complement strand
TATATATATATATATATATATATGGCTATGTGCTACAGAGTTTGTTTCTAAACCACATGGTTTCAGGTTCAGCTTCATCCCACAGCATAGCACCTTGGGCAAGGGTTTTCTACTATAGCCCCAGGCTTGTGAGTGGGATTGATAGATGGAAACTGAAAGAAACACTTCATATATAATATATGTAAGACTTGACAAATTATTATTCCTTAATGTTTATGTCTATAGATCTTCAGAGATAGTCACTGACAGGCTCAGAGTAACACATTGTGTAAGTTTCAGCTGCAAATAAGTTAAATCAGATTAGCCTACCTTGCGTATATATCCACCCACTATCCTCTTGTTTAACATACACATGTATACATATGCTCACTCAATCACTCACATTCATTCACTCACTCACACCCATTCATTCACTCACTCACTCACACTCACTCATTCACTCACTCACATTCACTCACTCACATTCACTCACTCATTCACTCACATTCATTCACTCACATTCATTTACTCATTCACTCACTCACATTCATTTACTCATTCGCTCACTCATTCACTCACTCACATTCATTCACTCACACACACACACACACACACACACACACACACACACACACACACACACACGAGTTGACAAATTTAAACAACAACACATTGCCAAGTGTGAAACTCAGACTGAAGCTTCAGCATTCACAACATGTGTTCATGCATGTATGTAAGTGTGTATGTATTACATACACACATATATGCATATGCACAAATGTTTCATGGGTGTGTGTGTGTGTACATGCACATAGGTAAATATACCAGGCATGGCTGAACAATTAAGAAGACTACTTTGAACCCACCTGTCTCTGAGTTCAATCTTACTGTATGGGCCCAGGTTCAAGGGTCTTGTCCCATAAATTCAGATCAATCAAAGCTTCATCAGTGAGATTTGATAAGAGATTAAGTGGCTGCAAGTGTGTATATTTTAAAGCGTGTACATGCCTGCGTGTGTGTTGTGTTTTGTGTGTGTGTGTGTGTGTGTGGTGTGTGTGTGTGTGTGAGGTGTGGTGTGGTGTTTGTGTGTGGTGTGTGTGTGGTGTGTTGTGTGTGTGTGTGTGTGTGGTGTGTTGTGTGTGTGTGTGTGTGGCTGTGCTTCTCACCCCATCAACACTTGTCAACTGGAGTTGGTGTGTTTATATCTTGTAACTTAGTGGTTTGGAAAAAGAGACTGATAAAATAAGTAACAA
>NC_068996.1:50938240-50944833 GCF_001194135.2 Octopus bimaculoides | reverse complement strand
GTGCAATGACTGAAACAAGTAAAAGATAAAAGATATACTGGGATTGATTTGTTCAACTAAAACCCTTCAAGGTGGTGCCCCAGCATGGCCACAGTGCAATGACTGAAACAAGTAAAAGATAAAAGATATACTGGGATTGATTTGTTCAACTAAAACCCTTCAAGGTGGTGCCCCAGCATGGCCACAGTCCAATGAGTGAAACAAGTAAAAGATAGATATTTGAAGTGTTTACAGAGTGTGAGTGTGTCTCTGCATGTGTGCATGTGTGTGTGAGAGAGAGAGAGAGAGAGAGACAGACAGACACAGAGAGAGAGAGGGACTGACAGAACAACTATATACACAGGATTCAGGAAGAAGTAGTCCCTGCATTGACCAGATCTTGAACTCCTTACACTCCAGATGATCATCAATCAGTCACAGAAATGAGAAGCTTCTAACATCCTCAATTTCATTAACAGGAAAGTAATTAAAAGGTTTAATAACCAACGACAGAATCCTTTATACACTCATTACTATTGTTCATCAATTGTACAAAGCTGACCAATTTCAAGTGATAAATAATAGATTATCAAGACCTTCCAAAGCAAAAAAAATGAAGAGCAGAAGGGAGGCATGTTTATTATCAGTGTTGTACACATGGTCCCTGACTGGGTGAGGTAACCAACTACAAAGCAGGTATAGGGCAAACACAAGCAGACTGCAAGGGATCTAGATCAACTGAAGCAGAGAAAGACGGACAGGCCAACAGAGATAAGAGTAAAAATCAGACTGAGGATTAATGCTGGAAAAGTAGAGACTGTGGGAGTTCAAGGCAATGACCTTGGCTCTATCATGGTCAAAAATCACCCACTGAATGAAGTGAATTGTTTCATATACAGGTCGTCTGCTTGTGACCTATCTGATTTACAACCGATTGATTTTACAATTGGCGCACCAGCTCCAGACAGCATGTACATGTATATATTGTCCAGTTGAAATCTAATGAGTTTAATTTCTTAGGAATTAACCCGTCTATCGTTGACAAACATTTCCCTAGGTTTGGTTTTCGATCGCCATTGTGGTTATCCCAAGTGTTAGATGAGTATCCTGTCATGGAGACTTTGAGGTAACCTCGTATTTGTTTATTAGACAACTGCTTGAGACTGAACAAGTAACACCGCTGTGGTATAATACAGAATGCTGTGTGACTGTTACCTGAGAATGTACCTTAAGAATGTAAAAATAGGAAACAAAACTATGTAGGTCTATAGGCTGACTTATGACCAAATTGACTTACCACCAGTCAGTCGGAATCAATTGTGGTCATAGGTCAACGACGACCTGTACTTAGGAAGCTTGATGTGTTATAAGCTAGACATACAGAGATAAATGTTGAAACAAGACTTGAAAAAGTGAGTTCAACATTTTGAAGTCTATTTTAATGGCAAAGTTTTCTGTCCAACTTCATTAAGTTTATAATTTCTGTCAAACTGATCTTGTTGTATAGTATCATGTCATGGCCAATGAATGCAAATATCCTCAGAAAACATCCAGTCATGAACAGGTTCAGGTAACATTAAACATTAGAAATTCACAAATTGTGAGTACCAAAGTCCTCTGGGCCAAAACCACCCAGGAACCTACTGACCAATAAAGAGCGGAACATAACGGAGATGGGTAGGCTGTGTTAAGAAGCCGAGAAGGATTTTTGGTAAGGCAAGTCTTACACTGGAACATAGAAGAGAAAGTGAAGGTAGGATTCCACAGAGAATCACTTAACAGAGATCAACAGGAAAACAACTAAAGATGATACAGCTGGTGTGGACCACGTGAAAATAAAGGCACAGAA
Organism: Octopus bimaculoides; assembly: GCF_001194135.2. Taxonomy (NCBI): domain Eukaryota; kingdom Metazoa; phylum Mollusca; class Cephalopoda; order Octopoda; family Octopodidae; genus Octopus; species Octopus bimaculoides. The sequence continues at coordinate 50,943,005 of NC_068996.1, read as the reverse complement.
TAAAACCTATTGGAGATAATATGTTCCATACAAACAAGCCATCATGATTATACACACACACACATTTTATATATACATATACACACATGTGTACACACACACTATATACATATATACATACACATCATATACATACACATCATATACATACACACACACACATCACATACATACACACAAACATCACATACATACATACACTCACACACACACCATATACATACACACACACACACCATATACATACACACACACACACCATATACATACATACACACACACACACCATATACATGCATATACGCACACACACAAGATAGGGTTTCTTTAAGTTTCTGTCCACCAAATCCACTGACAAGGCTTTGGTTGGCCCAAGGCTGCATGGTTGGGAAACAAGTTTCTCAAATGCATCTGACCCTGTGTGTGTGTGTGTGTGTGTGTGTGTGTGTGTGTGTGTGTGTGTGTGTGTGTGTGTGTGTGTGTGTGTGTGTGTGAGCATGTGAGCGTACACACACAATTCCTGAAAGTGACTCACAAGAATGGCACATATATACACAAGTGTATATGTATGTCTGTGTGTATGTGTGTGCATACATATGTACTTTTACATACATATATACATAGAATTACATATTCACATATGTACTTGCATACATACACATAAATTTTGTGATGTGTGTGTGTGTGTATGTGTGTGTATGTGTGTGTGTGTGTGTGTGTGTGTGTGTGTGTGTGTGTGTGTGTGTGTGTGTGTGTGTGTGTGTGTGTGCACAGACATGAGTATGTGCCTGTTCTTGCAGATTATATAAAATATTATCAAAATTGAGAACAAAATAAAATGCTTCCATGTAAATGAGAGCAAAAAGGAAACCAGAGCTGCAGGACACACAAAAATATAATAAAATAAAATAAAATGAAATAAAACAAAATGAAATAAAATAAAAACAACTTTAGAGTTTTCTACTTATTTATATAAAAGTGTACAGCTTCAGTAAACACAATAGAACTTTTGTTTAAAAAGGAAATAACTCAGTAAGTGCAGACCTTCACAAATTGGTGAAATACTGAATGAATAATTTGACAGTGTTTTCACTATCCCACTTGTACACATTCATGTAGATTAGCCAGATGAGTTCTTCAAATAATGCAATTTTGTCTGGGGAATTGACAACCATCATGAAAGATTTTGTAATATCTTATAGAATGAACTAACTCTGATGTCAGTAATCCACAATAATTTGTCAACAATTTTCCTTGAGAACATGTAAGCAAATTTTAGCTTAACTCTAATTTTTGAAACCTCATTTATTAGTCATAAATTTCAGCTCCACACCAACACACACACACTCACACATGCACAAGAAAAGAAAAAGACATGTTTTATTCATAAGGGAGGAAGCAGAGCCGGTGCTAAAAATCACAGAGCTATCTTTCTGATTTCACCATATATCAACAAGGTCATGGGATGAATCACCAGAAAGAAACTGATTACATTCTGAAAAGAAAACGAAATGCCATGTGATATTCGGTATAGTTTCCATTCCAGTGGAAGCATACCTGACACAGCTTCTACAGCATTTTGACTGGATAGCGAAACAGTTGTGGATATGGTATACCTGACATAGTGAAATGAAGGCTTTCAACAAAGTTGGTCATCATGGTATAAATGTCACAAGCTGTAGATCTTGGCATACTCAGATAACTAGAAGACTGGTTGAGTAACATTCAAGAGAAGGAAGATGCATTGTTCAAAGAATAGAGTTGTAAATTCTGATCAAAATAACAAAATTGTGTGATAACAGTGAAAATAGTTTTGACCACACTTTCCACTGGACAATAAATCAGTTTAGCTTGTGACGGGTTATGAGTGACCACAATAAACTACACATATCACACGAGGCTTTAGTTTTGACATCAAAGACGAATGTTATAAATATATTCAAAAGAAGTGAATGCTACACTTTACCAAAAAAGGATGAATGCAACAGAAAACTCAGAAGGTATGAATGTTACAGATATAGACACGAACACAGCCTTCAACAACCTGCTGGTAATCTGTGCATGTGTGTATTTGAATTGCAACGGCTGCATAATATGTGTATGCAACCTGCAAATAAATCTGTGCTTTTGTACAAGACACTGTAGAAAGTTCTGAAGTACATATCCAATATGATTTTAAATTTATGGCTACCACAGGCTTTTGCTTAGTTTTTAGGAGAGTCGTTATAGAGTTATGTATCATTAAAACTCTAATTACAAACTATGAACAGCTCTAGTAATAGTGGCATACTCACATTCGCCCTTGGTGTTAGTTCATAACACTCTTCACAGCTAGAGTAGTTTTTTTTTCTTCTCCTAGTGGATTTCACCCAAATCTCCTTGAATGGTGAGATCAATGCCATTAATGCTCCTCTTGAACAGTTTCAAATGAACTCATGAAGAAAACATATGAACGGAAAAGGAATACGAGAAGACCAAACTTTTGGGAAGAAAGGACTGAATACATTGATTGGTGAAGCAATGATGATGAAGAGAGAGGAAATGAGTTGCTCATAAATGCCTCACTCGAAGATGGCACGAACTGTGTCAGTTCCAAGGAGCAAAAACCATTGTTAGAGTAGTGGTGGTGGTGGTGGTGGTGGTGGTGGTGGTAGCAGCAGCAGCAGCAGGAGGCAGAAGAGGAGGAGGAGGAAAAGCAGAGAATAGAAGATAACATCCTTGTGGTAGCAGATACATTGTGCCTTCTGGTTTGACACCACCATCTGTTTGGTTCGGGGGTGGGGGTGGGAGCAGTATCGTGATGTTCCTGTGCATTGCCACACTGATCTTCTCCATAATTGTCAAAAACTAGAACAAGAAATAAATTCACTGGACAATTTTTGCTCCTCTTGACCAATATCCAGGAAGACGAATTACTATAAAGCTGATCACCACCATTCTGCATGTCAGCATCTGGACAACCAATAGGACGCAACATGGAGGTTAACACTTAACAACAGCTACGTCTGATGTGAAACAACTAATAAAACTGCCAATTTTGTCTGTGTCAAATGATCCCTGCCGCTCTCAGCTGCCACGAGTAACACTACAACTTTACACTGGTCTGCATGCTGGACAGCTACCAGTAAAAATGCCAGTAAAATAAACCATGACTAGCAACATTTAATATAGCATTGGTTTTAAGTTACTGATGTGTTAGAAACATTGATGACGTAGGCTTGTATTGATGCCAGTTACTGTTAAAAGTTAACTGGTTTGAAAGATTATGACATAGGCCACTCAGATTATGAGTAGGTACACTAGCTGATTGGTTGAGAAAACTGCTGACCAACATTCTTGCTAGTAGAGAGCTGCTGTTACTTCTTGCTGTTGTCATGGAAGCTATTGCTATCGCCGCTGCTATTAAAGTAGACACACCAGTGATTGGTGCAGAAAATTATGGTACAATTTAGTATTGGCACCAGTTAGTCTTGGATTAAAATAGGCTTTTAACAAAATCAAACTAAATCTGTAGAATTATATTTGCATCATTGGCACACAGCGAATATAATAAATGTGGTATTTACTAAAAAGTCAATGGCATCTATTTAAAATAATTAAAAAAAGTCAACAACTCCTAATAAAGTGCCTCGACACATACAATCTTTGGTGCCATTATTGGTTGTAACAGACCTCTCCATCACACCAAAATGTAAATGCACTTGAAAATCAAAATCCTTCAAAAACACCTCAATGTTTCATATACATTGTTGGCACTCCGTCGCTTACGACGTCGAGGGTTCCAGTTGATTCGATCAACGGAACAGCCTGCTTGTGAAATTAACGTGCAAGTGGCTGAGCACTCCACAGACACATGTACCCTGAACGTAGTTCTCAGGGATATTCAGCATGACACAGTGTGACAAGGCTGACCCTTTGAATTACAGGTACAACAGAAACAGGAAGAAAGAGTGAGAGAAAGTTGTGGTGAAAGAGTACAGCAGGGTTCGCCACCATCCCCTGCCAGAGCCTCATGGAGCTTTAGGTGTTTTCGCTCAATAAACACTCACAATGCCCGGTCTGGGAATCGAAACCGCGATCCTATGACCGCGAGTCCGCTGCCCTAACCATTGGGCCATTGCGCCTCCACTTCATATGCATAGGCTGATGAAAACATCATGAAATTAAACAGGAAAATTCCAAGAACATCAGCATACTCAACATACTGCAACCAGGAGACATTAAAACCATACAGTTGATTATAACATATATAAACCCTTACACTATATTATGGGGACAGAGGTTAATCAATTACATTGATTCCAGTTCTCAACTGGTACTTAATTTATTGACTCCCCAAAAATGGGAGGCAGAGTCAATCAATGGAATTTAAACACAGGATGTAAAGTCAAACAAAATGCTGTTAGGCATTTTATCCTGTGAGCTAACTATTCCACCAACTCACTGCCTTTAAATAATATATATCATTGCTATTATGTTAAACTGTTGTATGTCCAAATGTGTTTTTTTTAATGTTTATTTTTGCTTGCAATAGCTGGTCCTTTTGGTCAAACTATCGTATCTCCAGTTGCTTCAGATGCCAAGATATCAAAAATTGTCCAAGTGCAGTACAACAGTTTAGCATTTTGCAAAAAGTGTAGTAAGCCCCACATATGACAGTTTTGCAAAAAATACTTCTGATGAAAACATCATACTATTTTATGCACCCAACAAAGTATTATCCTTAAGCTGAAAGTGTCACTAATGTCTATATATATATATATAT
>NC_068996.1:50934906-50938068 GCF_001194135.2 Octopus bimaculoides | reverse complement strand
TATATAGTTAGGTGCAGGTGTGGCATGATGCTTGTGTCTCAACCACATGGTTCTGGGTTCAGTTCCACTGCATGGCAGCTTGAGCAAGTACCTTCTACTATAAGCCTCGGGCTGATCAAAGCCTTGTGAGTGGGTTTGGTAGACGGAAACTGAAAGAAGCCCGTCATGTTTATATATGTATATACATTTGTCTGTGTTTGCCACCACCACCACCACCACCATCACTTGACAACTGATGTTGGTGTGCTTATGTCCCCAAAGCCTAGTGGCTCAGCAAAAATACAGATAGAATAAGTACTAGACTTACAAAGAATAAGTCCTGGGGTCAATTTCTTCAACTAAAGGTGGTGCCCCAGAATGTGTAAAAGAGAATAAAAGTGAAAAGAGAACATATATATATATATCATCATCATCATTTAACATCCGTTGTCCATGCTGGCATGGGTTGGACGGTTTGACTGGGCTGGCACACTGGAAGGCTGGATGCCCTTCCCAATGCCAACCACTCAGAGTGTAATGGGTGCTTTTACATGCTACCAGCACAAGTGCCATTTGTGTGACACCATGACTGCGATTTTGCTCAGTTTGATGGATCTTCTCAAACACAACATAATATCAAAGATTTTGATTATTACCTAAGTGAGGCCCAGCGTTCAAAAGGAACTCAGCCACTTGCCTCCAAGAAGCCCAACACTCATATATATATGTATATATATATATATATATATATATATATATGGCAGGCAGGATTGCCTGTAAGATTATTTACAGTAAAACAGGAAGTCAAATTGATCCTGTGGAAAGTAGTTCATCTCAATTGCCTGGACTATTGCACCCTGCTTTGGTCTTGTGACAGCATTAAGATGAACACTTAACCAGAAGCAATCAAATGTCCCAGATTACAAAAATCGCTTCTAGGAAATTTGTGTGCATGCCCAAATAAGTATGTATGGTGTGTATCAGTATTCATAAACCCACATGTGTGTATGTGTGTGGGTGTGTGCATGCACATAAATGTATCTTCTTTAATCTATAACTCTGTTTTAGCTATTATGGTTTAGGCCATATTTGACTATTGCCACATGCGTGTTTGGATGCACGTTCATACATATCCATAAACACTCATTTATCACCATCTCCCCCCTTGTGTCTTCCCCCCGACTCGTCGTCTTATCTTTACCATCATCTTTTAATATACATCTTATACAAGGTGGTAAGCTGGCAGAAACATTAGCACGCCGAGCCAAATGTTTAGCGGTATTTCGTGTGTCTTTACGTTCTGAGTTCAAATTCCGCCGAGGTTGGCTTTGCCTTTCATCTTTTTGGGGTCGATAAATTAAGTACCAGTTACGCACTGGGGTCGATGTAATCGACTTAATCCCTTTGTCTGTCCTTGTTTGTCCCCTCTATGTTTAGCCCCTTGTGCCTAGAGTAGAAAAGAATATACAACTTATACATTCTAAGGCAGTGAGTTTGCAGACCCATTAGCAAAGCGAGCAAAATACTTTAGTGCCATTTTCTGTCTTTACATTTTGAGTTCAAATTCTGCCAGAGTCAACTTTTGTCCTTTCGGGGTCTATAGAATAAGTACCAGTTGTCCACTGGAGTCAATGTAATTGACTTACCCCTCCACCAAAATTGCTGGCCTTGCACCAAAAATTGAAACTGATTTATCTTTTATACATTTCATGACAATAAAAATTAATGAACTGAATAAGTGAGAGTGTGTAAGGGGGAGAGAGAGGAGAGAGAGAGAGAGAGAGAGAGAGAGAGAGAAAGAGAAAGAGAGAGAGAGAGAGAGAGAGAGAGAGAGAGTGTGTGTGTGCACGTGCTCATTGCTGCTGAGGCTAGGATCAGCAGGCCAATAACTAAAATATTCCAGGCATGACCAACCTATCTTAATTTCAATAAATGGTGTCCAAGAGTACATTTCTCAACATGTGCTTTTTATTATTATTATTATTATTATTATTATTATTATAAGGTCACGCTAAGGGCATCCAGCTGCAAAAACCATGCCAAAGCAAACATTGAAGTTTGATCCAGTTCTGCACCTCTTCAGATTCTTTCAACCTGTCCAACCCATGCAAGCATGAAAAACAGGTGTTTCATGATGATAATGATGATGAATGCTATGTTGTGCTTCGAAGGTAATTAAAGAGCAATTGTATAGAGCCCCACTACCACCACCACCACCACCACCACCACTGTTTTGATGTTTGTTTGTTGATATGTAGAGATGCTGAAGGGTGAAAAGCAACATAGCCTACACTAAGGTTCTTCAATACAAACATAAGATTTACTAAAACAGGGTTTTTGCTACATCGCTTTCTTACAATTTATTTTAGCTAATTGCAAAAATATAATTTTGCAATAATTTGTTAAATAAATTAAACACACACACACATCAGCATCATTTTTACATCTGATTTCTAAGCTGGCATGGCTGGGAGAATGGGTTTCAGGTCTGAGTTGGAACTTAGAGTTACTATCCAAAATGTATTGGAGGTAGGGGGATACTGTGCCTCACTCATGTATTTTATCTAGTATGCTTTCTACCGTTAGATCCCGCTCTTAACAGAAGTCATTTTACATAGTGAGTGAATGTGTGTGTGTGTGTGTGTGTGTGTGTGTGTACATGTACCAACATATATCATATGTTCAATTAAATGTACAACTGGTTCAGTTAGGTTTAGAGCTCTTTGTAGATTATCATCATCCAGCCTGTTTTCAGCATTGTGGTTAAGCAACTACTTTGTAGTATTTTAGTCATGATATACAGAAGAGGAATTAAAGTATTCCCAGATAATCTATAGTGGTTAAGCATTCAACTGCTCTTAGAGAATCCAGTGCTTAGATTCCAAACAACCACAATGGTGAAACATATGTAGGGAATAAATGATATAAACTTGTGTTTATTGTAATTTCTCCCATATACATGGGTAACCCTATAGATGGGTACCCCATTCAGGGAGAATGTTGGCTTGCCTGCCAAAGCAACAGAGGGGCATCAGTCAACAGCTACAACAATGCAAGGAAGCACATTGTGACCAGCAATGTATAACAACATCTGACAGTCTGATCAATAGTGATACACACACACACACACACACACACACACACACACACACACACACACACACACACACACACACACACACA
>NC_068996.1:50927774-50934643 GCF_001194135.2 Octopus bimaculoides | reverse complement strand
TATATATATATATATATATATATATATATATATATATGTGTATATATATATATATATATGGTTGGTATACTTGTAGATAACTCAGCTGAAATGTATAACTATCAAAAATAGTATCCATTTCTTCACGGATTATAGTTCCAATCAGCAGATCTCCGAGTAACAGTCCCACCCAGTACACTTCCACTGTGTCACTCTGCTCAACGAGGGGCTATACAAATATATATCATTTCTAATATTGTCTATCCTGGGTTAAATCACTTCTATTGCATCATCCATCATATGTTATTTATTTCTCTGCATTGGACTGTGTCAAATGTATGAAACATAGCAACTACAGAATACATGCTGCAGCACAGGGATGTTAATCTGCTTATGGTAAAGGCAACATACTCAGAGAATCACATTTGATTAAACTGCATGCATAGATCTCTATATGTTGCAAATTTTTTCTGGTTGTCTTTTTTATTTGCCATTTTCAGATCAGCCAAAAGAAAATCAACATAGCAAACAATATTGCTACTATCATCATGATCATCATCATCATTTAATGTCCTCTTTCCGTGCCAGCACGGATTCGAAGGTTTGACAGGAACTGGTAAGCCCAGGAGCTGCACCAGGTTCCAATGTCTGTCTTGGCATGGTTTCAATGGCTAGGTGCCCTTCCTAATGGCAACCATTTTATACAGTTTACTGGGTGGCTGCTTTGTAAGTGCTTTAATTGATCTAAAATGTTTGGAGCAAATAGCAACTGAACCATCACAGTAACCTGTGGTGCAGTTGTCTCCCTTTAAGCAACTGACCTGCAATAAACCAATGAAATTTAAGCATGCATATCCATGCATATTTAATGCATTTAATCTCACTTTGAATTTAAGGTTAGGACAAAAAGAATCTTTTCTTTGGGAAGACCTTAGATGAGGACAGAACCAAGTGGTTTTATTATTAATATTATTCAACAATCCATCAAGATTCATTCACTCCTTTCTCAATAATGGTAAACGAAGGCTACTTGTTAAAATGCAAATGAAACTTCTGATACAACTCATTTACATAATGGTGCAAAACTAATGGTAGGACAGAATTATAAGAGTATCTATGTAATATAGGTTACCAATGAATAAATATACAAACACATAACTATATGTATTTAATCTCATAAAATTAGGTTTACGACGAGAGTGGAGTGAAGATGAAGTTCTAAGAATGTACAGAGAATTAGGTCTATTAACCAATTGTCTTTTGAATATCACCATAAGTTTATACTCTCTAAAACAGATGTACATGTTCATCTGTTAGAACAACAAGGACCATCTTAGTCATCCTTAAGGGCACAGAGATTTTATTTAAGGTGAAGAAGAGCTGCACACTGTCAGTCTCACTCTCTTGTCTGTGACTATCTTCATTCTGGTGGAAAGACCAGTTCAAGATGATCGGAAATGGGGACAGATGCAGTGGACGGCCAAGATGTATTACTTGCCTCAGTTTGCTCTCTGCACTTCCTGATGCATTGCTGCAGCTGCCTTCCCCTCTGTTGAACTATGAAGGTTTCATCTGCAGAGTATGCTTGATCCAGTCTTCACATGCATAGCTAGGAAGCCCCAATATCCTAATTAACCCACAACTGGGACCCTGACAGGTGTTACGACTCTGGATCAGAGTAGTCTTGAGAACTACAGTGGTCAAGAGGTGATTCCACACTCCTCAAAACACGGGAACTCCCACACCAGAGCCCCACAACCAGATGCAATTTAAAGTCATACCTAGGACACTCTATAACAGTTACATGGTTGGAAACAATACTTTTACCACAGATACTGAATTCTTGCACAAGTTGGTTTCTCTCGTTGCTTGATTATAAAAGGAATGTTAATAGAAAGTAGCAGTGTATCTAACAAGAGATTCTTATTTTTATTTTTAAACTGTTGCTAAACCTAATGAAATACAAAAAACAAAATTTTTTTACCTTCTTCAATAAGAGAGTGAATACCCATAAACAATTAATGTATGTCTGCTTATACTGACATGAGTTGTATATCAAAACTAATAACATCAGATGTACATGTGTGTGCATGCAGACACATTCATAGACCTCATGAGTGTATGCACATATTTACAAGCATGTAGATGCAAACACAAACTACACAAACACACAGACAATAACACCTTCACACATGCAAACATTCACACACACACATTTACACATACTCAGATACACATCTGCACAAACATGCAAACATTCACACACACAAACTTCTCTATAAACCATTCTACTGGAGAAGAGTTTTTTCCAGCTTCTATATTATTATAGAAGGCTTCTATATTATTATCAGGGGGATCATATGAAGTTTTCTTGCAGAAGAGTGGGTGAGTTATGGGAAATTTACATTTTACTTCAATGCATGCAAAATGAGAATGAACTGAGGCAGGGAATTCCAGTGCAAGAAACGTTGCAGAAGAAAGACTGGGCAGGGTTAGGGTTAGAAAGAAAGAAAGAACAATTACAAAGGAATGCCAAGAAATAGATTCTTAAATATGTCAAAAGATGTGGAAGTGGGATGATACAAAAGACTGTTAGAAGCATGAGAAACAAAGCGATGACAAAGCAAGCCAGTCATCGGATTCACTGCCAATGAAAATATTTACCAATCAATGATAAACTAAGAGATATTGATGGCTGAGTAGGCCAATAGTACTAAGCTTATGACTGGGTGTTTGAAGCACCCTCACAGCAGTTACAATGTGCCTCTAAGCCAGGTGCAACATCATAATTGGTGTGTGCGCTTCAAGTTAATCAAGCTAGCTATGTTCACCATTACAAACTACATGTAACACAATCAACAGACTTAGTTCCAACAGTTCAACAATGTTTACATTTTCAAAACTGTTTGAGCAAAATCAAAGGTGTACTTATTTATTACTTTTGAAGTTTCTTTTTTTTAGTTTTTTTTTAATGGAATAAAATACAAAATACAGGTACCGAGTGAGATGCATAATGGAAGAATTTGGTAAGACAGCAAAAAAAAAAATGTCTAACAGAAATACTTCGCCACAGAAGTAATAACATACTTCACCTTCTCTTTCTCCCTCTCTCTTTTAATTTTTTTTTTTTTTTTAATCTGAGACATATCACAGATTTTTCTGCAGAATATACCAAAGGAATAATGACACAGTGAAGCAGATTTTCAACAATGATTCATTGAATTTTTTTTTTCTATTTTTTCATTCTTTTTTATTTTGGTGTTTTAGTCAATATTAATGAGTGTCCATGACCTGTTACAAGGCTTCCCAAACAGGGAGGGAGGGAGGCAGGCAGAGAGGGAAGAAGGTATCCTCACTCTGTAAAACATATGTTGCCTTGTGAGTGGGTTTGGTAGGCAGAAACTGAAAGAAAGTGGGGAACTGGCAGAAACGTTAGCACGCCGGGCGAAATGCTTAATGGTATTTCATCTGCCGTTATGTTCTGAGTTCAAATTCCGCCCTAAAGCACATAAGTTGCCAATCATTGGTGTTGAATTGGGTGATGGATTAAGCTTGGCACCCAGGTAGGCCAAGGCAGAATTTGAACTCACAGCTCAACTAGATGCCTTGTGATATTTGAACAAATTATCACAAGACATCTGGTTCAATGTTCTTACAGTTCTATCAATCCACCATCATGGATCAGTGCTAGATCTTATTGACCCTGAAAGGATGAAAGGTAAAGTTGGCTTCAATAGGATTTGAACTTGGAATGCATGGTGCAGAACAAATATCAAGAAAGAATTCTGTTCAATGCCCAAACAACTTTGCCAATTCGCCACTAATGAAACTGAAATGTTCAGGAGTGTAAAAGAATTAAAAAAGAAAAAAATGAAAACCAAAAAGGAAATGGAATAAATTCAGTTTCATGTAAAAAAAAAACGAAAGATGGCAGCAAGCTAGCAGGATGGTTAGAGTAAAATGCTTAGTGGAATTTCTTCTGACTTTACATTCTGAGTTCAAATTGTGCCAAGGTCAACCTTGTCTTTCACCTTTTCATGGTCGATAAAATAAGTCTTAGATTGATGTTATCAATTTACCCACTCTATGTTGAAATTGCTGGCCTTGTGCCAAAACTTGAAACCAATATACATCATAGAAATATCTCAAGAAAGAAGGATAAAAGTGTGACAGCCATTAAAATTATTCACACTTTTCCTATCAACTTGCCCAAGACTGGCCCTTGGTTCCATGACATAAAACTTTCTGTTTTAAAATAAAACTAAATTAAAACCTTCCATCAAAATTTCATGTTTAAAAAGTTCCAACTAGCAGCTTAATAACAACAAAGATATTTTAACTAAATTCATCATCACCATTTAACATCTGTATTTCCATGCTGTTATGGGTTGGACAGTTCGACAGGAGCTGGCAAGCCAGAGAGCTGCACCAGGCACCAGTTATGTTTTGGCATAGTTTCTACAGCTGGATGCCCTTTTTAATGCAAGCTGCTTTACAAAGTGTACCGGATGTATATTACATGAGGCCAGCACAGCTGCTTTTTGTGTGACACTGGTATGGGTGCTCTTTTACATGACACCAGCACAAGTTCTTCTTTACGTGGCACTGGCACAGGTATTTTCTTGTGTGCCACCAGCACAGGTGCTTTCTTGTGTGCCAGCAGCACAGGTGCTTTCTTGTGTGCCACCAGCACAGGTGCCTTCCTATGTATCACCAGCACAGGTGCATTCTCGTGTGCCAGCAGCACAGGTGCTTTTTTGTGTGCTAACAGCACAGGTGCTTTTTATTTGGCGCCAGTATGGGGGCTTTTTATATGGCTGCTTTTCATGTGACACTGGCATATGGTAATTCTTATCATATTACCAACTTAATTAAACCTGTTTTACATGTTACATACAGTGAAATATAAAAGCACAGCATTTTACATTATTAGAATGCTACTGGTTGATAAAAATATAGTGGTGCTCCAGCATGTCCACAACCCTCAAGCTGAAACTAGTTGAAAGGATAAATAAGGCTTTGAATTTGTCCCTGTGTGTATTTTAGATGGAGATAACATAGCAGTTGCAAAAGAAATAGGCTGAAAGATTCTTTTTAAAAAAAAAAGTGGCTGTGTAGTAAGAAGTTTGCTTCCCAATCATATGGTTCTAGGTTCAATACCTCTGCATGACACCATCAGCAAGTGTCTTCTACTGTAGCCCTGAGCTCACCAAAGCCTTGTGAGTGGGTTTGGTAGGCAGAAACTGAGAGAAGCTAGTCATATATATGTATATATATATATATATATATATATATTTTTCAGTGTAAGAAAAGAATTATAATAAACTCTTACTCTTTTACTTGTTTCAGTCTTTTGACTGTGGCCATGCTGGGACACCGCCTTTAGTCGAGCAAATCGACCCCAGGACTTATTCTTTGGAAGCCTAGTACTTATTCTTTCGGTCTCTTTTGCCGAACCGCTAAGTTACAGGGACATAAACACACCAGCATCGGTTGTCAAGCGATGTTGGGGGGACAAACACAGACACACAAACACATACACACATACCAAATCCACTCACAAGGCATTGGTCGGCCCGAGGCTATAGTAGAAGACACTTGCCCAAGATGCCACGCAGTGGGATTGAACCCGGGACCATGTGGTTGGTAAGCAAGCTACTTACCATACAGCCACTCCTACGCCTAAACTATATATATATATGTATATATATATTAGTTATGTTATATTCTGTTAAGAGCATTGTAGAGTACAGTATAAAGCTCACCCACCTTCAGATTTCACCCTGTACCATCCAGTAGTACTATTATATATACTTCCAGGTTTGCATTTGGGCTTCCGTCATGTGTGAATAGATACTTGAAATATAATACATACGTGTGTGTGTGTGTGTATATATATATATATATATATATATATATATATATATACATACATACATATATTATATGTGTGAGTGTGCCTCTTCACCCCTGCTTGACAACCAGTATTGGTGTGTTTATTCTTTTCAACTCTAGGCACAAGGCCTGTAATTTTTTGGGGAGGGGGCCAGTTGATTAGATCAACCCCAATATATAACAGGTACTTAATTTATTGACCCCGAAAGGATGAAAGGCAAAGTCGACATTGCTGGAATTTGAACTCAGAGCATAAAGACAGACAAAATACCACTAAGCATTTTGCCCTGTGTGCTGACTTTCTGCCAGCTCACCACATTTGTTGGTGTGTTTATGTCCCTAAAAATTAGTGGTTCAGCAAAAAGAGACAGATAAAGTAAGTACCAGGCTTTAAAAAAAACAATTTCAAAATATGAAAGTACTGAGGGGGTGGGGTTCGTGGAAGATTCCTTAACACAGTGTTCCAGCATGGCCGCAGTCTAATGACTGAAACAAGAAGAAAGCTTGGATGGGTTATAGAATGATCTGAAGTTAAAAAGGCAAAAAAATAACTTCACTATGTAATGCCGCTTAGAACAACTTGGTAGAATTGTTGGCAACAACAATATTATTATAGTGAAGAACTTTAATGAACTGTTGGGTAAACAATCAAAAGTTTAAACCGGTTAAGTCGTGGACATTCAGCCAGGAATGAAGTAAAACAAATTAAGGCTAGTGGAAACCAGTGACATAAATGATTCAATTAGTATGTCTTGCCATGTGATGATAAAATAAGTAGTTACATGAGCCAAAGACAGAACTTATACATTATGAAGTGGGGGGGGGGTTCCTTTTTTCCCTTCATAACACAAGCAGCAAATTTCAAGTACATCACAAACTATAAGGGACACATGTGTGGCCGAGAAAAATAACTTTTTAATTTTATAAATTCATAAATATGCAACATATTAAATTACTGTTAAGGTCTGTATACTTTTTTCTAAATATTTTTCTTT
>NC_068996.1:50917403-50927216 GCF_001194135.2 Octopus bimaculoides | reverse complement strand
TGTGTGTGTGTGTGTGTGTGTGTGTGTGTGTGTGTGTGTGTGCGCGTGCGCGCGTACGTGCGTGCATGATCATCATCATCATTTTACATCTGCTTTTCATGCTGACATGAGCTGGATGGTTTGACAAAAGCTCTGATGGTTCCAAAAACGGCACTTGTGCTCCAGTGTTTGCTCTGGCATGGTTTCTACAGCTTCATGCTTTTCCTGATGCCAACCACTTTACAGTGTGTACTTATCTTTTATCTGTTCTAGCCATTAGACTGCGGCCATGCTAGGGCACCACTCTGAAGAATCTTTAGTCGAATGAATTGACCCCAGTATTAATTTTTTTAAGACTGATACTTATTCTGTCAGTCGCTTTGGTGGTCAAGCAGTCGTAGGGGACAAAGACTCAAACACACACACACACACACACACACACACACATATATATATATACACAATAGACTGCTCTCAGTTTTGGTCTAGCGAATCCACTCACAAAGTTTTGGCTGGCCTGTGGCTATAAGTAGAAGACATTTGCCCAAGGTGCCATACAGTCATACAGTGGGACTGAACCTGGAACTGTGTGGTTGAAGAGCAAGCTTCTTACAACATAGCCACACCTCATACTGAGCGCTTTTCTCATCATACACAAACACAGTCTACAAACAAATGACACACCTCATACTAGTGTTTTTCTTATTCCACACATGCACACACACACACACATACATACAGTGTACAAAGAAATGACAGACAGAATATACAGGGCAAAGGAGCATTACAATCTTGGAGACACAATCATTAAGTAATCTGGAAATCCATGTGAGTAATATTGCATCATTTAGTATCAATATTAATACAATGGCAACAATATGGCTGGCTGGCTGCTTTGTTAAATTCTGGTTCTTTTCTGAACAAGAAAAAAAAAAAAGAACTAAACTGATAATATGGAATACATTTGTTGTCAGTCACTTGGACTATCGCTTCCAACTGTGATTACTACATGGTAATCCATCACTCTTACACCTAGCGGATTACCTCAATTCCTGGG
Organism: Octopus bimaculoides; assembly: GCF_001194135.2. NCBI lineage: Eukaryota > Metazoa > Mollusca > Cephalopoda > Octopoda > Octopodidae > Octopus > Octopus bimaculoides. Next base: position 50,926,180 of record NC_068996.1, on the reverse strand, counting down.
AGAGGTTAGAAGAGCTGAGACTACCCTGAGGAGAAAAGATGTCAAAGATATGCAATAATACATGAGAGAGAGAGAGAGAGATCTTGGAGAGTCTAACTTTGGGACTGAATGCTCAATCAATTCCCAAACTGGATGCCACTCCATAGTATTTAAGGTCATGCTTTCTCCATTCTAGAGCAGCGGTTCCCAAATGGTGTGGCACACCTCACAGGTGCAGCAGAAGAGGATAGCAGGTGAAGCAGAATGACTGAAAGACAATCAAACATCTGGAAACAGTTTTTTAAAAAAATCATATACCAAAAATAGATATGATTTCAAAATTAAAAAAAATATTATTATGGATTACTTGTAATTGTATGCATGAATGCCTGTATAAATAGTTATAAATAATTATTGATTGATTTTTTTTTCATTGTGATATTTTTGCATTATATCAAGTGTTAAGAGTATAGTAGCTATGGTCCACAAATGGAAGGAGAGAGTTTATCAATGATAAAGTTCTGATTTAGAATCTGTGGTTATTTCCCTTTAAACCTCTCTCTGGACCTTTGATGAAGCATGAGCAAATATTCATTCCGAAAAAGCAGACCAGAGAAAAAAGTTTGGGAACCACTGATCTAGAGTAAGGATTGGCAGGGTCAGGTTTCAATACCTTACCCACCCACTCCACCATCGCTTGACAACCAATGTTGGTGTGTTTATGTCCCCATAACTTAGCGTTTCGGCAACAGAGACCAATAGAATATGTAAGTACTAGGCTTACAAAAGATAAGTCCTGGGGTCAATTTGTTCGACTAAAGGCAGTGCTCCAGCATGGCCACAGTCAAAAGACTGAAACAAGTAAAAGAATAAAAGAAGAATAACTAAAACTCAAGAGATTTACAAGTCATAGATGATTCTTTTATTCTTTTACTTGTTTCAGTCATTTGACTGAGGCCATGCTGGAGCACCACCTTCAGCCAAACAAATCAATCCCAAGACTTATTCTTTGTAAGCCTAATACTTATTCTATCATTCTCTTTTGCTGAACTGCTAAATTACAGGGACATAAACACACCAGCATCAATTGTCAAGTGATGTTGGAGAGACAAAACCGACACACAAACATACACACACATACATACATATATATATATACATATATATATACATACATATATACATATATACATACATATATATATATATATATATATATATACGACGGGCTTCTTTCAGTTTCCATCTACCAAATCCACTCACAAGGCTTTGGTCAGCCTGAGGCTATAGGAGAAGACACTTACCGAAGGTACCACACAGTGGGACTGAACCCGGAACCAGGTGGTTGATAAGCAAAGATGATGCTAGAAGCTGTTTAAAAGCAATCAAGAGGAAACAAAAAGATACATTCAATGGATAAATTTGGAGTTCTGTAAACTGATAAGTGTGAAAAAAGGGGGCAAATACAAGCTTAGTTGTTGTCAACAGTCAAGAAAAAATAGGGAAATTGTTGAACAGTCTAGTATTATCTTAGACAAATGGTGGATGATTAGTGAATTTTGATGGTGAATTCTGCCATCAGAATTATAAGATGGATGGTTGCATGTGTGTGTGTGTGTGTGTGTGTGTGTGTGTGTGTGTGTGTGTGCGCGTGTGCGTGCATGCATGCATGTCAGATTTCTGCCCAATTTCTGTCTCCCAATTTTCCTTACAAGGCATGGCTTATCCAATGTCATCACTTTTTCAAGATGTCATGCGATGGAATAAAACCTGAAACTGCATGTTTCTAAAGTGAACCTTCTAACCATACAACCATACCTGCACTCATCTTATTTTCAACATATTTTAGTAAGCTAATCTATTAAAGTTCACAAATTGATTGAACACATACATCGAGTATTCTATGAGACATCTGCTGAGAGTTACAGATCAGATTTGCAGCTGGTGCAAGGTTCCATGTAAAAATGATGGTGGTGAATAGCACCATAGGTAGAGTGCATAAAAGCTAAGAGAGAGGCCTTGAAATATTGGAAAAAAGGAGACAATAATAGCTAGAAGAGAAGCTATGTGTCAGGTATACTTAGAGAGGAAGCAGAAAGTGGTAAGAGTTCTGACATGCTCTATGATGTGAGGATCAGGTAAAGAATCCCTTCGGTCATGAATGACCGTGGGATTGCACCTAGAAAGTTCCCCTCTGAGGCACAAGCCCAAGCAAATGTTGTTTATGGAAGACCCGCAGTCACCCATGCCTACCTCCCTCCCTCCCTTCTCCACACCACCAATGTTATCCAAGGGAAAGGTAAAGGCTGATACAGCTTGGCACCAGTGATGCCACAACTCATTTCTGCAGATGAGTGAACTGGAGCAACGTAAAATAATGTGTCCTGCTTAAGAACACAATAGAGAGTCCAGTTCAGGAGTCGAACTCATTACCTCGTAACTGAGAGCCTGATGCTTTAACCACTGAGCCATGTGCCTTACAACTTTGAGGAACAAGGTTGTGAGAAATGATGTCTCATTGGAGACATCAATCAATGAGAAGTGTGAACAGAACAAGAGCAACATATTTTTTTCCGTTACTGATACTGAAAAGACGGTAATATTATTATGAGAGGTGATTGGGAGACTGAAAGAGTAAAAGGGAGAGTTGGACTACCTCAAACTTGCCATTAACACATATTAAGATAAATATAGTCAAAAGTATGGTTAAGGTTACAAAGGCAGGGATGGGCCACAACTGTAGCTGCTGAGATACTTCAAATATCTAATATATCAAGACTATCATGCACAACCAATGAGTAAGGACATGCAGGTGCCATGCCCAATGCCAAGTGTAGCATCAAGTACTGCACATACAAGCAAAATGCGCTACTCTAAATAGACCAGGTTATGAAGGTTACTGAAAGAGTTATGCAACTAATTTGTAAAAGAATTAACCTTGATGAGATATAAAGTTTGTGCCAGAAAGAGATACTATTGATGCCATCTTCAAGTGAGACAAATGCAAGAGAAGTACTGAGCTACAATACCTCTCTACGTTGTCAACCTGAAGATGGCCTTTCACAGAGTCCCACATTTTGTAGTCTGGTGGTTATTAAGTAGCTAGAGGTAGATGAATGGCTTGTGAAGGCAATACAAACCATGTACAGAAATGTAGGCAAAGTGAGAATTAGCAAGGAGTTGGGCAACACATTTAGCATACAGGTAAGGGCCCTCTCCTGTTATTATAATCCTTCAAGTCATGAACAGGAGAGTTTAAGGCCACCAGTCTTTGGAACTCCTGTATGCTGATGATCTGATCTTTATACATGTAGAAGGTTTAGAATTGTAGACATGGAAGCAAAACCTAGAATTACAAAAACTAAATTATTAAAAAACAAGAAACGCAACAAGACTCTACTGCTATCAGGGAAAATGCTGCACTCAATATAAAGAAAGCTAATAATAATTCCATAATGGTGTACCCAATGTAAACTGTGGACAAAGAAGATAGGCGTCACATATGAAAAAAAAAATGCACAGGCACAAACAGCAGCAAAAGTACAATTGAAAAAGAAACTTTCAAATATCAGGAGGTTCCCAAGAAATGATTGATAGTGTTTATTAACGAGCTGACCTAATTACCAACGGAGGTACACATTTCAAAAGCAAAGTAGTCAGAATAAGAACAAGATGGAAAAGTTTAAGAAGCTATTAATTATGTTGGTAACAAAAGATTTCTCTCTCTCTCTCTCTCTCTCTCTCTCTCTCTCTCTCTCTCTCTCTCTCTCTCTCTCTCTCTCTCTCTCTCTCTCTCAGAGGAAAGCAGAATTTGGATGATGTTGTGCACAGAGTGTGATGCATAAACAGAAAGGAAGAAATTAATCAAGCACCTTCCATTGGATACGATCCTCCAAATAATAACAAGAGAGTTTAAGACTATCAGTCTTTGGGACTCATTTATGCTGATGACCTAGTTTTTATAATTGAACATGTATAAGAATTAGAAGAAATTTCAGACATGGAAGCAAAATCATGAGTGACAGAGTAGAAATGAACCAAGAAACAATCTGGATATCAGAAGTTTCAGATGAAGTGTGCAAGAGAGAAGACTGCACTAACAAGCAAATGTATGGAAGACTTCATTTAAATAAACTTGGTCGTATGGAAGCAGTGGAAGAGAGAGACCTAGAATGACACCGGATAAAGTGGTAAAGGTTGATGTCAATATGACGGAATCTCACAATGGAAATGATAAATTCCCACAATGAACGGTGATACACAAGTGTTGGAAAAAACCTAGCCACCTTTGTGAATATGGCAACAGAAATGTATGAATGAGTGTGGTGATGTAGACAGACATCTTTAAAAAAAAAATAGACACCGTCATTTTTGAAAAATTTATTTCTAGAAACAAAACGATGTTGGTTAATGCATTTAAATACACAGTCTAGTCCAATACATTGACATGTTTGAAGCAGCATACAGTGTCCACACAGATAAAAACATCATAATGAAGAGTGTCCATTAAATTTTGGGTTCCTCACCTGCCCTTTTAGTTCCTGTTCAGTTTCTGTCTATTACACTCACTCTCTTTTCATTATCTTCTCATCTATCACTTAACTTTTCTACTAGGGCCATACCATGTTACCTATGAGGTCTGTCTATATTTGCTTGATCATTCTTGATCTCTTTCACATTACCTCCCAGCTCTATTACCTTTTTACTCTCTCTCTATCTCTCTCTCTCTCTGTTATGTTACCTTTAATAAATACAGGTAACCTAGAATAAAGGAGCTCTGTAGTAGTCTTAGACCATTCATGTCATGATTCATATGCACCCAGTGCACTTTGAAAAGTGGTTGACATTAGGGAGAGCATCCAGTTAGAGAAACCATGCAAAAACAAAAGGAAAGATAAAATAGAATTCGCATGCGGAGATAATGTCCTCAATCAATATAGGAGAGCAATAACTCCAATCAAGAAATGAATTGGACCATGACAATCCATTGGACTCATGCCAGCGTAGAAGACAGACATGAAATGACATTGAAGAGGAGGGGTGTATGGAAGTTTGCATACAAACACAAATGTGTGCACACACATGCACACCAACAAAATAAAGAAGCTTTAAACTAAGCTAATTGATTTGCACTTTCCTCTGAAGTAACATACAGAGCTGTAGAAGAAAAAATGCATACTGTTATGCATGTGCATTGGTATACACATCATGTATAAATGCATGTATGATGTGTGTGTGTGTGTGTTCTTTAGCACTATACAACTTTAAGGATTCTTCCTGGACAAAACAAAAAAAACCCATAGCTTCTGGCATTTAAACAATGCACACATATTAAATGTGTGATATTGATAACATTCACATTACAGAGTTGTTTCCATTGTATAATCTCAATTTATTCAACTTATGCTGCACCTTTGCAAATCAACAAATAGTTTTTATACTGTTGTCTGTTGTATATACTTTTAGACTAGCATTGATAAACTGCAAATACAGCAAAATACATATCTGCTGTTCTTGTGATCAGGATTTTATTTTGACTATCTCTGAGGTATGTTGGGTTTTTTAGCACTATATATCTTTAAAAGGATTTTCTCCCAGACATAAAAACCCACAGCTTCTGGTGTTTAAACAACACACAGACGTTATGTGATATTGGTAATGTTTACATTATACAGCTGCTTTGATTGCACACTTTGAATTTATATATTTATATACATAAGTGCAAACACATACATATAAATATAACCATCCTCTCTCTCTTTCTCTCTCTCTCTCTCTCTTTCTCTCTCTCTCTCTCTCTTTCTCTCTCTCTCTCTCTCTCTCACACACACACACACACACACACACATTTATATATACTTTTCTGTCTGTGTCTGTGTATATTTAATAACAGTTTGACTTGGTTTCACATTACTTAAAGTTTCATGAGCATAGAACCTGTCCAAGTCAACAGATGTTTCAAGACTTGCCAAATTGTTATAAGAAACAGGTAACTTCAACCAAAAGTATTGAGTGCTACTTTCATTTGTTTGCTCACTCATGTGTGTGTGTGTGTGTGTGTTGCATGAAACATGGCCAAAAGTTCATGTTCATTTTTGGAGTCACAATGTCTCGAGCTCAATACCATTGACTGACGCTTTGGGCATGGAATACTCTGCCATTTACCTTCTAATTCAATCATCAGGTAAGTCATTTGATCAAACAGCAGAATATGTCCTTCCTGACTAAACAGGTGGCCACTGAGTTAATGTCCTTGGCTCACTTTTGTTTAAAATATGCGAATATTGATCATAAATGAGTTCTACTTATTTTGTATATATCTAAATAACCTGTATTAGAGACAAGGTAGGGCAACTACTGTACTGGATGATGCTTGTTGAAGCAGAAATGTATGTCTGCAGCTGGCCTCTTGTCTTTAGACAATCAGCCAGTCTTTTCCTAAATGACATGTCAATTTCAGAGAATTCTTCATTCTTGAAATTATCTCCCCTTTCTCATTCAAAGTCGGTTCCAATTGTCCCCAAGTGATTGCTTTACCTTCTGCAGAAGTGGAGATAATTTCAATACATGAAGAATTCATCTTGATGGTATTTGATGTACCATTATTTGCCAGTTGTTTAAATACATACCACTGGCCACCCTTATTTGTCTTAGCTTGTTTTCGCTTACATATACACAGACATACATACACATATATGTACATACAGACATACAGACATACAGACATACATACATACATACACACATGTATATTTACAGCCTTTCTACTATAGGTACAAGACCCGAAATTTTAGGAGTAGGGGCAATCAATTGCATTGATCCCAGTGCATAACTGGTACTTATTTAATTGATTCTGAAAGGATGAAAGGCAAAGTCAACTTTATCAGAATTTGAACTCAAAACAACAACAAACAAAATGCCATTAACCATTTTTTCCCTGTGTAAATATATTCATATTTATATCATTGTACCTAACAGGCATGCTATTTTGGTTCTCAAATTTAACCAATCTGTTTTTTACTGTGAAGGTCTATGAAAATCACTGCATGAGTATATTTATATATACATATGTATACTAGTTATATACACTAGCAGCAGCACCTTGTATTGCTCAAATTCAGATAATCACAGTCTAAGACTTTCCCTCTTTGGAAATATGTACTTCTATGTAAAATCTATTCAGATGCCTGAGAGCAAAATGATTGCCTACAACTTGGCACATACTTATGCATGCACCATAAGGATCTGCATGCATATAGACAGACAGACAGACAGACACACACACACACACATACACATACACACACACACACACACACTATGTCACTAATACATTAACAGATACATAAATGTATACATACAAACACACAGTGTCACAAATATATAAATATGTGTATGCACATATACATACACAAATATACACACATGTATGAAATAGTTCTATAATTGCATTATGTTCCAATTTTTATACAGAGAATCTGAATATGAGTGTGTCTATCTATGATTGTATATATGTAGTTTATTTCATTCTATCAATGGAGTCATTCAATCAACTGATGAATTTTCTTTTAATGTTTTTTTTTCTTTAAATATATAAAAGAAAATTTATGACAGATCCTGCTGAGTTAATATACCTTGGCAAATAAGACAATGGGAAGATGGAAATGCCAGATGGATAATAAAAGACAACCAAAAAAGAATTATTATTATTATTATTATTATTATCATCATCATCATCATCAGCATTGTTGTTGTTAATTCCAAGTTCTTGCTACCTAGCAATATGAACAAAAACAACATATTTTTATCAAAAAATATCCTGGTTATGGTGTCTAATAGAGTATTGTATATTCATTGCGAGAAGGTTATATCTGCAGTCACATATATATATATATATATATATATATACATACCCCCCCCCACACACACACACATTATTTAAAGCAAACATTATCCATAAGCAAACAGTAGATGATTCATTCTATTGTTGCTCAAAGTTTCATCAAGATGTGTTATAAATCACATTACCTAAAATATGTAAAATATAAATGAATTTACAGTTATTTATTTGAAAGCCTTAGCTGTGGAGATTACAGATGATATAAAAATATTCAATTGTTTTCTTAAGGAACCAGAAAAATGGTTGGGGAACCTCTTACAAATCTACTTCATCAGAAATGTACTTTCATTCTTAGGCTATTCCAAACTAGAAATGTAAAACCATGATTAATACACACACGCATATATACACACACATACACACACTTATCAGAATATAACATTTATGGTCCTCCTGATTAGCATATTATACACTTGTCAGCTACAGAGTTAACAGTCAATGAGTTGGTCCATAGCTGAAATGAAAACAACTACAAAAAGACGAAATCTTTGCCCAGCCAAAAAATACAACATCCACTTTCAGCCATTTCAGAAGCTCAACAGAAAACAAGAACTGGCAGAGAAATGTAGACATGAAGACAACTGTAACTCTTCCAACTACTGACTGTAGCAGGAATTAACTGTGGAGAAACTACTACTAACAAGAACACTTAATTATTATTGAAACTCTCTAAAAACTTCCATTTAAGACCAGCAACTGACCAACAACATTAAGATACACAAGTAATTTAACTTGAGCGCTTGTTAAGAATTTGATCCTCACACTAGTCACCTTGGAAAATTTCTAAAGAACTGAATAACTCTGAACAACTACACAGGGAAACTTTAGCTCAATACAAATAATGAACACACACACACACACGAGAGAGAGAGAGAGAGAGAGAGAGAGAGAGAGAGAG
>NC_068996.1:50915933-50917193 GCF_001194135.2 Octopus bimaculoides | reverse complement strand
AGAGAGAGGGAGAGAGAGAGGGAGAGAGAGAGGGAGAGAGAGAGGGAGAGATAGTCATGTGATTAAGTTTGCTTTGCAATCACATTATTTCTGCATGGCACCTTGGGCAAGTAACTTCTACTACTGTATCAACAAAGTGACAATATCTTGTTTTTGGAATTTAGTAGATGAAAACTGCAGTAAAGAGAGAGAGAAAGAGAGAGAGAGAGCATGCACACGTGTGTGCATGCATGCATGTGTTCACATTTACCAGTGTCAAGTAAAGTTCCTTTATGTCAAAAACAAAGCAATTTTCAAAGAAATGATAAAATAAAATAAATAAGTTTAATTACTGGGCTAGCAGTATGACCTGTTACAATCTTTGAAACTAGTGCTCCATCATGGGCACACTGGTTGTGCGGGGAGGGTGTGATGAGTAAAGCTATGGTCAATGGCATTTCTGTCATGACCACACTATGTTTTATTTAAAAGGAATATCTAAGATTACATTTACATTACCTCTGCCTTGTTTAAGATGGTATGGTTTTAACTTGGATGTGCTACTATTTCTAGCACATCAAGTGACCTTGTAGAGTCTCCATTGAGTTGATTTACATAACCTGCTTCTAACAGAAACTGATGAAGAGAGATGTTTATCCTTTTCAACATTGCCTACTATGATAGAAAATTTGTTGTCATGACACAACTGTGTGGTAAGCTTCCAGGTTTAGTCGCAATGCATGTCGCCTTGGGCAAGATTGACCAAAGCCTCATGAGTGGACCTGGCAAGTAGAAACTGAAAGAAGCCTATAGTATACAAGTACAGATGTGTGTGTGTACGTTTGTGTCTCCTTATCTTGACATCACATGATGGTTGTGAAATGACTGTCCCTGTATTACTAGCAGTGTCATTCATTTCTAATGTTCTACAAAAAAAAGAAAAAAATCTGTCCAGCCATGGGAAATATTACCTTATTTGGAAACAGGTGAGAGTTGGTGATAGGAAGGACATTCAGTTGCAGGAAATCTACCTCAATAAACTCAATCCACGCAAGTATGGAAAAGTGGACATTAAAATGATGATGACAATGTCAGCCTAATTAAATATCTATGTCAGCCCAAATTTAAATCAAGCTAAACAAAAGCTAACATGATACTGACATAACAAAGTCTACATTAGCTAATGACAATTAAGTCCAAACTTTACAAAACATTTAACTATTGCTGTTTAAAAAAATACTTATTCCAATTCACCTAAAATTGCTTTTTTTTTTTTTTTTT
>NC_068996.1:50903268-50915923 GCF_001194135.2 Octopus bimaculoides | reverse complement strand
TTTAATCATATAATTAACAAAATCTTGAATCATCTCCACTACTCTGAAGTACAACATCCTCACATTATATTAAAAAAAAACCATGGCATCTTGGGCAAGTTTCTTCCACTATAGCCCCAAGTTAACCAATGCTTTATGAGTGAATTTGGTAGATGAAAGTTATGTGGAAGTCCATCCTCTGTGTGTGTGTGTGTGTGTGTGCATGTGTGCATATGCACACATGTGCATACATGTATATGCATATCTTTGTTTGTTTGTTCCCCCCACCTGTTTGACAGTAGCAGTTGATTTGTTTATATCTCCATAACTTAGTTGTTCAGCAAAAGAGACTGATAGAATAAGTACAAGCCTTACAAAATAAGTCCCAGATTTGATTTGTTCAACTAAACCCTTCAAGGGGGTGCCCCAGCATGGCCAAAATCCAATGACTGAAACAAGTGAAAAACAACTTGCATATTACATATCCGAAAGTTTCTGTGGTAACACAACCCATCTTGAACTATCCCCTAGTGTTCAGCCTTCTCTACACCTATTACAATGAACTTACTCCTTCTCCCTCTATACTAATCCATCTTAACCATCACCAATAATATCTGCCCCACTAATATTTCCATTCAAATCCTGGATCATCTCCAGAGTTGCATCTTTTCATTCAAATGAAACCTATTAACCCTTGCCTCACCAAAACTGTGCTTGTTTGAGCCTCAGGTCAACCTTGACCAAACAGTGTTATTATGAACAGTGTTCCAGTTATGACCTTCCCCTCTAGTTTTTAAGCAGTATGCATCTAAGACTACATTATCAAATATGCTCTTTATTAATTGAACAGTCTGATACCAACCCACCTTAAACTGTCCCAGGTTCTATGATACAAACTTCCAGATTTAAGTTGGTCTAAATTAAAACCTATCAAAATTTTGTGTTAATTCATGTTCCAACAATTACAAAGTTATTTTAGTAAATGCTTCATTATTTTCAAAATTAATTGAAACAAAGGCAGGGTATTTCATTTGAAATATAGTAATAAAGGCATTAAGGTGGTAGGATGCAATGTAGAGAGCTATTTGGTTGCAGTTTCTAGCAAGTCAAGCAACCATGTATAAGAAATTCTCTTGTTAGCTTCAACCAAAACAGTTGTAGCATTCTGCGTATATTATCATTCATTCAATCATCTGTGTTAACCTTCGCTTCAACTCATGCAACCTCATTGATCCAAAGAAGCTGGATCAATTCTTGAGCAATGAGTCATTTCCCCCCACAATCTCTCTTGCTCTCTTACCAATAAAAACTAAATACTGTAAAAAGTGTAGACATCATTCTAGTTACAACATTGATTAAAATTACATCTACAATTTTTTTTTTTTTTTAAACTGTTCTGGCCAATTGATCAATGTTGTTGCCTGTGTCCTATGGCTCGTAGGCTTGTGTCAGGCAAGTATTGATTGGAAAAGACCAAATTCATATGCATACTTTGTCTACTCTTGTCTAAACTCACATGTGTCATGTCAATTGCCAGACTATAAGCTATCAGTCACAATTTGTGCTTTTGGCTAACCCAACACGAGTAGAAATTATACCACAAACACTTTCACTTTTCAAAGCAAATGAAGCACTATTTGTAATTGTTAACAAATATTACAAGAGATAATTATATTTCAATAGATTTTGTTCACCAACATATACACATCTCATTAACTATGCTGAGACTGTTCCAATCGATTCCTTATATCAGCACGAAATGACAAACTATAACAAGGTGGCTATTGGCTACAGTTGATCAAATCAAACCCAATATATACGGGTAGTTACTCTAGACACTCTATATGGTTAGGGGTTAAGGTGTTGAGAAATGGAAAACAAGGGCAACTCTGCTTGAACTTGAATTCAGCCGTTCCCAAACTGGTGATGTCAATACAGTTCATGTTCAGCATGACTTTCTAAAGACTGGTGCTTGCAGGGAAAATATGGACAAGGGTAGAGAGACACTGGTGAGGCACATGGTGACCATTTCTGATGATCATCACTTTAACATCCAGTTTTCCATGTTTGCATGGGTCAGAAGAGAGGATATTGAAGAAGAGTTTCTAAAAACTTGATGCCCTTCCTGTTGCCACCTGCCCTTTCCAGGCAAGCTAATAATCTAAACCATTACAGCAACTGCAAAAACCTGGTACCTACCAGTTATCAAGTAATGGCAACTCCTTTATCTAAAAGAGTGGCTTCAGATAAATTTTGCATATGTGTGTGTGTTATACATAGATGCATGTAAAGTATATCAACCTCATATTACTTTATATTTAAACATTCATTGACATTTAATAATGTAGTAGAATAGCGGGTTGTCTACCACATTATTGTCAATAAAGATAATAATAGGTTTCAAATTTGGGCACAAGGCCAGCAATTTTGGTAGAGGAGTAAGTTAACTACATCAGCCCCAGTGTTGAACTGGGGCTAATTTTATTCAACCTGAAAGGATGAAAAAGAAAAGTCAATCTCTGCAAAATTTGAACACTGAACGTAAAGACAAATGAAATGCTGCTAAGTATTTTGGCCGGCATACTATTAATTCTGCCAGCTTGCCATTTTATCAATAATGACACCCATTAATTAATTAACTCATCAGAATTGCTACCATTGAAGTTGTAATAGTTCTATGTTTGGCAGTCTTTAGTCTGGGATTTAGTCTAACAACTTTAAGAAACGATTATGTTGTAGGTATTGAAGTGTGATGTAGTATGCGAGTTGTTTCGTGCTCCACTAAACATCATAAATTATTTCTAATGACAAAGAAAATAGCTACAGCAACTGTATCAAGTGACAAAGGTAGATTTCCTCTGAAGATTAAAGGAACACCATAAAAAAATATTTGTATCTAACATGAGAAGGTGATATGTGCTTTTAAAAACAACAACCAATATATATTGTTCTCTATTTATGAGATGAGGAGTTCTGTACATTATTTACATTGGACGGATATGTGTCCTCATATCAGGTATAGCTGATCGTGTATGGAAAAGCGGAGACCACCGTCCCCTGTGGGATGAAGTTAAAATAATAGAGAGAACACCACTGGAAAATACGAAGACTAAAAGAAGCAGCACATAAGTTAGGACACAACAACCTCCTAAGCAGACCGAGAGCAGATATGAATAGTATAAGGGAACCAGTCTTAAGGAAGGATAGGAAAATATTAGGTTTATAAGCCCTAAAATTCACTCAATAATTGCCCACAGGCATATAGTGTAATGGTTAAGAGCACAGGCTACTAACTCCAAAATTGTGAGTTCAATTCCAAGCAGTGCCTTGAATAAATAATAATAATAACAACATCAGCAAAAAAAACAAAACCTTAGGAATGAGAACCCAGGGTTGGGTTCAATATATATATATATATATACACATACATACAAACACCCATCCTACACACACAAACATATCTGGCCAACTTCCAGCTACTGGGCAATATCATACCTTACTAAAATAAAAAAAATTAAAAAAAAAAAAGACAAAGATCAAAATAGAAAATATATAAATATTTATGTATGACCAGTTATGTCATTATGAAGATGACCTCTCCACTCCGACTCCAAGATAATTAGAACCTGGAATTAAATTTTGAGTTATACATTTCCTTTATCATCAAAATTAATTATAGCGAATGAATCTTGTGCTGTTACAAAATAAGCACCTGAAGACATCACAAAATTATTACAAATATAAGATTTCACCATTTGTTTTAATTACTTTTTTCATCATGTAAACGCTTGCCAAAAGACAGCCATAAATTCCAGACAAAAATTTCTTGCAGAAAATAAACATCTAAACTATTCCTAACTTTACTTAGCCTAATCAACAGACATTCCATCATCCCATGATGTGTTCCTCTTAGAACACATCTCCAACCGTGTTTTTTCTTCAGCTTTGAAGAACACAGCTTACACCATACAGTTAGACAACAATGATGACTAATAGAATCCATGCAATTTTCTTATTTTTTGCTCCACAACTGGTATTACTTACTTATTTAATGTTATTTTTAAATCTCTCTCTCTCTCTCTTTTACATGCTTATTCTATTCTTCTTTTTCCGCTACAAAACTTTTCTTCTTCATTTTCTTCAGTTGTTAAGATTGATAAGCAAAAATACAAATTTTACACTTTAGCAAAACAAACATTTATTTTAAAAAGATATTCTCAATACACAAACTTTGTAGCAATATATTGTTCCTATGTGTTGGTTAAGTCATCGTGAACTTAATTTCAAGATACATAATTTAAATCTAATTTACAGAGTCAACCATTTAGTTTTTAAAGCTGCCATATCCAGCCTTTCACACGTATCCAACAATGTCATCCTAGAAATACACAATCAGATCATAAGATAATGCATGATTAAATGAAAACAAGTTTGGGAGAATAATCTGAATAATGAAGGATTAAAGAACCAAACGAGAAAGGCAACTTTCTGTCTTGGTTTATATAGATATTTCACCTATGATCGTTTTCCAGCCATGATCAATCCATCCCTAATTCAGACAGTGTATCTAAGACTGCATCAAGGTTTCTGTTCTTTTTCTTTTCTAAGATATTATTTGAAGGAAAACTGACTGCTATTTCTAGCAGTTAAGCAGCTATGAAGAGATACCCTTCTTGTTTAGGCCCATATGAGCTACGACCTAGCAGGCCTATGACTAAAAGCATCTTGAGAATGACCATAATCTTTATTTCCTGATGCACAGACAACCCAAAACCATGTTATGCAACATGTATGGCCTTCTCAAAGACAAAGTGTGGTTTAAGGGATATTTCCACATAGAAGTTCATCCGTTGGGTCTTTCATATAGAGACACATTCACTGGACCAATTCATTTTGTTTGCATGAACTCGTGTAATTTATTAGAGAGAAATTATCATCAACCTTAACTCTTTGATTACTCAGATAATGAAGCTGGGTTTCTTTAGTTTAAAGTGATCAGATCTTTGATTTCCCCCTACAATTTAAATAAAAAATAACACATGTAAATATATTTATTTTCAGAAAAATCAGAAAAGTATTAACCCTTCTGAAACCAAGCAGCCTGAGGTTGCTCCAGATTCTATGACACACACACACTTGCACACACACACACACTTACACACGCACAAACTTAAACAGACATATACAAACACACACACACACACACTTGCACACACACACACACACTTGCACACATACACACACACACACATTTGCACACATACACACACTTAAACACACACACACATGCATACACACATATACTTACACACACACACAAAACAAACGATATAGATGGAAAACAGAATACACGGGTAACTTTACTGCTCACAAGGATCATTTCAACCCATCCTGCATTGATCCCTCATGGGTGGAAAATAATGCAACTAGTTGTGGTGCATCCTTCAGTGCAGAAGCAGCTCATCAGGTGCTACATCACCCGATGATGTACCACAACAAGTAGTATAGTTCCCCACCTGTGAAAGATCAATGCAGGATGTGTTGAAATGATTATTGTGAGCAATAAAGTTTCCCCATGTACTGCATTTTCTGTCTCTATCATTTGTTTTATGCTCAACGTACAACGAGAATTTCCTGAAGTAGATCCAGTGGCAATTGTCTAATTACTGTGGATGACACCAGATAGCCATAGACAGTGAACGTACTTTATCTCGATAAAAATAGGAACATACCCAACACTTAAATATTAATGTACTTACATACAAAGATACATACATACTTCTACACACACACACGCACATTACATGTAGAATGGCATTCAATTTCCTTTCCTTATAGTAAAACTTCACTGATAACCTTATAAACCTCCATTTCTCTTAGAAAATGGCAATGCAAACATCTTATGAAATTTTAATTTATAGACATAACACTTCCTAGCATGCAAAAAGCCAGATGTTTTCAATGACAAATATAACAATACCACCTCAATAATCGACATAATGACAGCTTATATATCAAAGCCTTTATGACATTTAAATAATGTATCCATCACACACGATTTTTTTATATTTGGTACTACTGTGATGAAGCAAGATTATTTTTGTAAAAACATGAACAAGTGAAGTTTAAAGAAACACACAGATATATTTGAGAAATAGTAAAATTTAATGTGCATATGTGTGGTTGAAGTATTTTTCTTAAAATAGGTGTTAGCCTTCAGCATTTGGATGCATACCTTCCAATTTATATAAAACTTATCTGGTAATCAGATAAAAAGAAATATACAAAAAACATATGGAGGAAGTGAAAAAATATAATTGCATTGTTCTGGCCGGCCAGCTGTTTTGACCAAAAAGTGTGTGTGTGTGTGTGTGTGTGTGTGTGTGTGTGTGTGTGTGTGTAAACATATGACAGAGTTAGAGCTTTTATAGGTAAGGAATTATGTTGGTTTTATAAAATATCCACAGAAAAGAGATGCTATATGTTATGTGTATGTATGAGAAAAGATCTTGGAGAATGACAAAATTACTCTTATGTGAGGAATGCCAATTCTCAAAGAGAGGGAAATTTATAGCAAATCAATCAGATATAGTTGTGAAGGCTCACAAGGAAATGAAGTGCCTCTTAACTGAATGATCAGTTTCAACGGATGATAATGTGTTGCTAAAAGAAATGGAGAAATTATCTGTAGATAAAGATCTGAAAAACAGAGATTATTAGAATGGAGAGGGTGACTGAAAGCAGAAACAATCTCTTTTATGATAGGTTCCATGTGAATGGTTAAATGCAGACAAGTATATAACCAAACACGGATCTTACACGTATGTACAGAAAATAGCAGTTCTAGACACTGTACATGTATCACAGAGTACTGTCAATACTATAGCCAACACAAAACCAAAACAAAACACTGCTTATATCCAAGATACACAAAACTGCACACAGTAGTGGCACAAAAGCCCACAATATAAAAAAGAAAAGGCACTTGAAATAACAATAATAGCAAGAGGGATGGAAAATGGATTACAATAACAAGAATAATAATAATAATAATGAAGTATATGTTCTTACCATTTCTAGTTCGGTAGGTATTATTTTCATTTGCTCCACCAGCCTCAGAGTATGAAGGAGATTTCACTGAAATCTGGTTGTGACTCACTGGTGGTTGTGTCTTTTCAGGAGCTGATGGTACACCCTCCATAGAAACAAAGTCACTTTTTGTGTATGAAACGTTATTATTTTGGCTTTGTAAATTTCCAAGAGTAGAATGTGAAGGCTTCATTATGGACGGTGGAATACTGTTGAGATAGTCCTGCTCAGCATCAACAGTGGACTCTACATGGTAAGAAGATCTTTTCTTCTCCTCAGTATGCTGAGAACTATAATTTGACTGAGATGTCCAGCTTTTTGGACGCCTCTTTCTAGGCCACGTATGATTGGGATCGTTTGATATGTATCCATTATAGCTGCTCTCGTAATTCTGCTGAAGATTTCCATTGCTCCTTTGCTGCTCTTCAAATTCTTCATGATTCGGTGCCTCTTGATTTACAGTTTCCTTTAAATAGAAAAGTGTTTAGCCAACATAAGACTTGATAAATTAGGTAGTTTAGATAACAATAGAAACAGGCACATGATACTGATACTGTTATCAATGAAAACCAATAAACAAATACAGGAAGTTATTTTCAGTTAAACTTTGGTAAGGTATCTGCCAGACTCGAAAACATCACTTATCACAGGCCTCCACAGTAAAAAACAGATCAGTTAAACTTGAGAACCAAAACAGCATACCTGCCAGGTGTAATAATAGAAAGTAATATGCTTGCCAGCTACATGGAAAACATATTATGTATTAAAAGAAGGTTGCATTAACTTTACCTGAATATGAGTACAGGTTATCTGTCTTTGATACTGTAATGAAATATTGTACAGCTCTAAATATTACTGTGTCTGCATCTTACATATAGATTATTATTATTATTATTATTATTATTATTAATACATGCAATATATACATGCGTAATTAAATATATGTCTGTGTGGAAAAATATTTGCGTGTATATAGGACGAGTGTGTATAAGAATGCCAGCGTGCACGTGAGTATGCTGAAACAATTAAAATAGCTACAACACAAAGAAACAATATTTCATTTACTATAATCATTTACAAAGAGAATTTAAGACATCACTTTAGGGAGTATGAGCATTTTAGCTAACTTAACAAACTGTTGACAATGTACACATACCTGGAAGCAATTAACAATAAATAGTATCTGGTCTGCAGAGAAATTTATCTGCCTTATATGTTAACGGAACTTTTTATTATCTTCTTATCAATTAGTTGCAAAAAAGAAGTGAAAAGTTAATAATTTGAGTTTATCATTTAAGAGAATTAATGACATTTATTGAAGACGGTGAAGAGATACTCACAAAATGAATTTAACGATTTAGCATTTGAAAACCCACAATTTCAAAGTGTTTTCTTATTCAGCTTGCAATGGAATGAATTGCTAAGCTAGCTTGCCAGAACATTCCTGGAATGTCTGACCTCAGTATTAGATTCCTTGCCAGTGTTTACATAATACTAACTAATAATGTAAACATCACTTAGTGCGGCTGTGTGGTTAAGAAGCTTGTTTCCCAACCACACGGTTCCGGGTTTGGTCCAACTGCATGGCACATTGGGGGAGTGTCTTCTACTAAAACCCTGGATAGATCAAGACTTAGTGAATTTGGTACAGGGAAACCAAAAGAAGCCTGTCATACACACACACACACACACACACATATGTATGTATGTGTATATATATATATATATATGGACACACACATACACACATGTGAGTCTTTGTGTTTGTCTCCTTTCCCCATCGCTTGACAAGCGGTGTTGGTTTGTTTACACTCCCCCATAATTTAGCAGCATGACAGAAGAGATTGACAGATTAAGTATCAGGTTTGAAAAAAGAACAATGTACTGGGCTTGGTTCAATCAACTGAAAACTCTTCAAGATGGTGCCCCAGCATTGCCACACTCCAATGAGTGAAACAAGTAAAAGAATACAAGGAAGAATATGGAACGTAAACCACAATCATAACCTGAGGCTCAGGACAAAATCCTTAATCCTCACACAAACAGAAAAAAAAAAATGAAATATTTCCCTTATTTTCATTTTTTCACAAAACAAAAATAAAAAAAACGAGAGCAATTCTTAACAAAAACAGACAATAAAGAAAATATCCATTTTACGAGTTTCTTACAGTTATCTATCTTATTTGATATTTGGATAATTCTTTTTTCTTTTGAATTAATATTATTATTAATTTCAAATTTTGGCACAAGGCCAGCAAGTTCGGTTAATAACCTCGACCCCAGTACTCATCTGGTATTTATTTTACTTTTTCCTTTGAGTCCTGAAATGATGAAAGGTAAAGTCAACCTCAGTAGAATTTGAACTCAGAATGTAAAGACAGACAAAATACCTAGCAGCATTTTGTCTGACATACTAACAAGTCTGCCAGTTCGACACTAGGGTAGCAAACTGGCAGAATCGTTATTAATAGTAATCCTTTCTATGATAGGCACAAGGCCTGAAATTTGGGGGGAGGGAATTAGTCGATTACATTGACCCCAGTGATTCACTAGTGCTTAATTTATCAACCTCGAAAGGATGAAAGGCAAAGTCGACCTCAGCAGAATTTGAACTCAGATGGTAGTGACTGGTAAAATACCACTAAGCATTTTGTCCAACATGCTAACAATTCTGCCAGCTCACCATCTTTTGAATCATTATTGATAATAAAAATCGTTACACTCTCGGAGTTTACACTCTCGAAGTGGTTGGCGTTAGGAAGGGCATCCAGCTGTAGAAACTCTGCCAAATCAGATTGGAGCCTGGTGTTGCCATCCGGTTTCACCAGTCCTCAGTCAAATCGTCCAACCCATGCTAGCATGGAAAGCGGACGTTAAACTATGATGATGATGATGATGATAATAATGATTAAAAAAAACAATAAAATTAATATAGTTAAGTACTTCTCATACGATTGGGGCAGACAGTCATCCACCACCACCACCATCACCACCACCACAATCAGCCCTAGGGTAGGTGTGTGAAGACTGAAAAGGGGGCGGACAAATTGTCATGTTTAATGAAATTACGACGGTTTCCAACTTTTAAACCTGTCAAACAGTATGGTTAAGAAAGAAGAAAATTACACAGATGCAAAAATCTATTTTGTCATCTTGTTGATAAAAAAGAGGGATGTGATGCCAAAGGAATTTCCCTGATATCTAGGTGGGAACCTGGCCTGACCTAGCCTGGTTTTCATCATTTTGAGAACCAGTGCAACAGTTCCTTTTAGATATTGCACTAAATATTACAATATTAAGGGTGTATAAGCAGGAGGTTTAACTAATACAGTAGCCCAGGGGCTAATGAATTCTGATAGGATCCCCCCATGCACACACACACACACACACTCACACAGAGGTGGCACGACTATATAGTTCCGAGTTTAGTTCCACTTCTTGACACCCTGAGCAGATGTCTTCTACTAGAGCCCTGGATTGAACAAAGCTTTGCAAATGGATTTGGCAGATAAAATCCGAAAGAAGTCTTGATCCATCAATTTTCTGTCAGGGACCCCTGCTGGTTAATGTAGATCCAAATGAATATAATTACTATCCTAATGAACAACTGTAGTAACTTTCTATTTTTCTTTTGCAGTGTGAGGTGTGGTTAACAGAAAGAAGTTATTTAAGGGAAATTATATAACTAATCCTAATGTAGGTCACAGAATTAGCAGGTAGATAAGGTAAAAACTGTCAGGAATTTGAATTATAACTTCATATCCACTACTGATGTTATTTTTATGATGCCATTTTTTCAGTATGACATTCCTAACCTGACAACTAAGGTGGTGGTAAGCTGGTAGATTCATTAGTACATTGCAACAAAATGATTAGTGGCATTTATTCTAGATCTTTATGTTCTGAGTTCAAATCACATCACGGACAACTCTGCCTTTCACCTTTTCAGAGTTAATAAAGTAAAATAAATTGACGGGCAGCAAACTGGCAGAATCGTTAGCACGTCGGGCAAAATGCTTAGCAGTATTTCATCTGCCGTTACGTTCTGAGTTCAAACTCTGCTGAGGTCGACTTTGCCTTTCATCCTTTCGGAGTTGATTAAATAGGTACCAGTTACGCACTGGGGTTGATGTAATCAAACTAATCCCTTTGTCTCTTCTATGTTTAGCCCCTATGGGCAATAAAGAAATAAATAAATTAAAGTACCAATCAAGTATTGAGGGTCAATGCAATCAACTTGACCCCTTAACCTCAAAAATTGACACCTTTGTACATTGCAATGGATCAGCATCCCATTCATGGGATTGTTGTGATCTCAGTTATTTACATCCCATGGAAACTGAGTAACTGGCCTTATGAGTTTTAAAACTTAAGAAAAAATCCCCCACCAAAAAATTTGAGAAATAAATCTTCAAAGAATTTTACTGGGGTCAGTTGAACTGACTTATGCCTTCTCACCGCCCTGAAATTGCTGGCCTTGTGCCAAAATTAGAAACCATTATTATTAATTATTATTATTATTATTATTATTATTATTATTATTATTCTTATTCTTATTATTATTATTATTATTATTATTATTATTATTATTATTCTTCTTCTTATTATTATTATTATTATTGAGGCGGCGAGCTGGCAGAATTGTTAGCATGCTGGGAGAAATTCTTAAATGTATTTCGACTGTCTTCACATTCTGAGTTCAAATTCCACTAAGGTCAACATTGCTTTTCAGGGTCAAGAAATTAAGTACCAGTTGCGTATTAGGGTCAATCTAATCAACTACCCCTACCCCAAATTTTAGCCCTTGTGCCTATAGTAAAAATGATTATTATTACGACTACTACTACTACTACTACTACTTTTAATATTAAGGTGTGAGACTAATTACTACATTATTAAATTATTAATTATTTTTATTTACAAGTTCAAATCTGAAAAGTCTCCCAATTTACAATACACACACACACACACACACACACACACACACACACACGAGTGTGTGTGTGTGCTTCTCAGATGTATACTTCATGGAGAAAATAAACTGGTAGACATATCTTGTGACATTTACTCCCTCCGTATTACCCAAGCACTCCCTTATTGCTTCTTATATCGTAAAATACAGTAAACTGACCAATGATGCTAATATTCACAAACCACATGATGTTGCATGATTAATTATTATGGACAATTAAATCAATTCCATCCATCACATGGAGTCTACAGATCTGTGCTACAGTTCAAGATCATTATTATTGTTGTTGTTCTTATTTTGATATTCTTCAATTTATGTAATCTTTTATTTGTTTCAGTCACTGGATTGTGGCCATGCTGGAGCACCACCTTGAAGGTCTTTAGTTGAACAAATCAATCCCAGTATATCTTTTATCTTTTACTTGTTTCAGTCATTGGACTGTGGCCATGCTGGGGCACCACCTTGAAGGGTTTTAGTTGAACAAATCAATCCCAGTATATCTTTTATCTTTTACTTGTTTCACACATTGGAATGTGGCCATGCTGGGGCACCACCTTGAAGGGTTTTAGTTGAACAAATCAATCCCAGTATATCTTTTATCTTTTACTTGTTTCA
>NC_068996.1:50899315-50900339 GCF_001194135.2 Octopus bimaculoides | reverse complement strand
AGCACCACCTTGAAGGTCTTTAGTTGAACAAATCAATCCCAGTATATCTTTTATCTTTTACTTGTTTCAGTCATTGCACTGTGGCCATGCTGGGGCACCACCTTGAAAGGATTTAGTTGAACAAATCAATCCCAGTATATCTTTTATCCTTTACTTGTTTCACTCATTGCACTGTGGCCATGCTGGGGTACCACCTTCAAGAATTTTTAGTCAAATCACTTGACTCCAGTTCTTATTTTATCTTTTTAATACTGATACTGATTCTATCAGTTTCTTTTTGCCAAACCACTTGGTTACAGGGGTGTAAACACACCAGTACTCATTGTCAAGAGGTTGGAAGAACACACACACACACATACACACACACACACACACACACACACACACAATAGGCTTCTTTCAGTTCCCATCTATCAAATCCACTTACAAGACTTTAGTTGGTCCGAAGATATAATAAAAGACACTTTCCCAAGGTGCCACGAAGTGGGACTGAACCCAGAACCATGTGATTGGGTAACAAGCTTCTTACCACACAACCATGCCTCTTTACTATCATTTTATATGATATCTATTTTCAAGTAGAATATTCTAGGATATACTATAAATATCCCCCATGCCCCACACGAAGAGTGTTGCAATAACAGTGGAATTACGTGTATTATAATTACCATGGTAATTGTTGAAGTTAGCTTTTTTTTCTTCTTTTTTTTTCTTTTATCTTTTTGAAGCTTTATTCTTTTAACAACAATGTTACCAAAAGAAATTCCTTCTGAGACTGCTCTCTATATTAGTCACTGATATTCTACAAAATATTTTTGCTCATTAAAAGAAGGAATGAGCAACCACCACCACCATCACCACCATTGCCCTCCGCCCCCCAACCTACCAAAGAAAAAAAAAATCAAAACTAAACAGAGCAGCTGGCAATGGTAAATATATACATACAAGAGCAAACAAAATCATGTGCAGAACAAGGCTTTATACTCCACAGAGGGTTAAGCACATTATATATATATACGTATAT
>NC_068996.1:50897490-50899215 GCF_001194135.2 Octopus bimaculoides | reverse complement strand
TAATTTATTAATAAATTAATAAATTGATAATCCTTTACCCTTTTATTTGTTTATATATATATATATATATTATATATATATATATAGTGTGTGTGCATATGCGTGTGTGTGTATGGTTAGAAGCTTGCACAGTACAGCAAGCAAATTCAGAGAAATGAATATTTTGTAATAAAAGAGATGGAATAGATATCCATCCATAGAAACACAATAGTTAAGTTAATATTAACATAATGTAGAAGACATTAAATACTGATTCAGAAATTATTGCGAGGTGAGGAAAAGACAACATTAGCGCAAAGACTAATAATATTTTACACATTTCAAATAAATATGAAAGGTAACTCATAGCATGCTTGTTTTATTAGAATTCTTCAGCAAATCACAGACTTTACAGTTCTTGCTAAAATAGGGATGAGATAATCACTAAATAAATGAGCAATACTGTAAAAGGGCCAGTGAGATATTAGCACATTTAAATAAAAAAAATTATCACAGCAATAGGTGCAAGAGTGGCTTATAGGCGCAGGCCTATCTATGTGGTAAGTAGCTTGCTTACTAACCACATGGTTCCAGGTTCATTCCCACTGCGTGGCACCTTGGGCAAGTATCTTCTACTATAGCCTCGGGCAAACTGAAGCCTTGTGAGTGGATTTGGTAGAAGGAAACTGAAAGAAGCCTGTCGTATATATGTGTATATGTGTGTGTGTGTGTGTGTGTGTGTGTGTGTGTGTGTGTGTGTTTTTGTCCCCCCAACATCGCTTGACAACCAATGGTGGTGTGTTTACGTCCCCGTAGCTTAGCGGTTCGGCAAAAGAGACCGATAGAATAAGTACTAGGCTTACAAAGAATAAGTCCTGGGATCGATTTACTTGACTAAAGGCGGTGCTCCAGCATGGCCGCAGTCAAATGGCTGAAACAAGTAAAAGAGTAAAGAGTAAAAGAGAACGCAGATGATGTCACAGACGAATTACCCCAGAATAAAAGAATTCTAACTTTTCATGCCTACTCATGTACATCTTACATCTAATTAAGGATCCTCTTATCAGTACATCAGTAAACACAACATTTAAACTTCACTGAAGAGATCCTAATAAGACTGAAACATGACCAAACTCGAGTTCCATAAATGTTGAAACATTTAAAATGATATTCAGCATTGAAATAATGTCCATTCTTCACCACAATAAACACTTTTCCAAAATTACAATGTGACCATCAAAAGAGAACAGACTGACTTAGATCTCCAACCTCTGTCCTCTGTCAATCTATTTATAAGACTGGAATGTCTTAGTCTGATAAAGAGGAAAGCTCACACACACACAAAGGAATTTATCTTATGCCAGCTGACCTTAACATTAGCACTTATCCAAAACAACAGTTATTAAAGGGTTCAATAGTATTGACCTTTACTAATAAGAATGCCATTGTCTTTTAGAAAAGAAAAGAAATTAAAGGAAGCAGTAAAGAAAGAAACAAGCTGACATTGTTTTGTTGGTATTCTGCTATTCTTTTACTTGTTTCAGTCATTTGACTGTGGCCATGCTGGAGCACCGCCTTTAGTCGAACAAATCAACCCCAGGATTTATTCTTTGTAAGCCTAGCACTTATTCTATTGGTCTCTTTTACCAAACTGCTAAGTTACAGGGATGTAAACACACCAACATTGGTTATCAAGCAATGGTGGGGAGGGGGGACAAACACAGACACACAAACATTATATATATA
>NC_068996.1:50889246-50896985 GCF_001194135.2 Octopus bimaculoides | reverse complement strand
TATATATATATATTGGGTGCAAGGGGTATTTGAGGACACTTCATTTTTAGTTCACTACACCTTCAAATTATTTAATGTTTTTTTTTTTTTTTACCCTGATAACCCTTTCACGGAATGCTAACTCAAGAAATGGAAAGACCTGCAGTCATAGTTGCTATACATGCAAACCAGAGTGATTTAGAAATTAGCAACTTTCCAAATATTGCAAGATCATTTGTACACAAAGTTTGGTTGGGATTGGAGGCATGTGATGGTAAAGTTCCATCAGTATCAGAGAGAGAAAAACATTCACAACGCTCAAATACTAAAAGGATACTGGACGGGTTTTCATCAATAATGTTTTGAGCATATAGTATAAATTCTAATGAGTTCTATTTCTAAAGAACTTTGGGTGCCAGCATGGACTATCAGAACTGTGGTACATCATGACATTCGATACAAGTCCCATATAATGAGGAAAGGCCAATTCGTGTCTGCAAAGACACAGGAAAACTGCCTCATCCGTTCAAAATGGTTACTTACCAAAGTGGAAAATCCTCATAAACAAGGAATGCTTTGGGTTTTCTTTGACAAAAAAAACTCTGACCAAGATCAAAAGTCTAACAGAAGCAATGACAGGTGGTTATGTGCAGATCCATCTGAAGTACCCAGAGTGATGCACACGAAATTTCCAGCAAATGTGATGGTTTTGAGAGTGGTGAGTAGTGAAGGTCATGTGATGCCTCCCCACTTTTTTTTACACAGGGTCTTAGAATTAATGCTACTGGATACATCGAGGTACCGGAAACTGTTATGAAGCCCTGGATTGATGAAGTATGCAATGGAAGGCCATATATGTTTCAACAAGACTCAGCCCCTTCTTACAAAGCCTTAGTCACCCAAGAATGGTTGTCAGAAAATCTTTATGATTATGTAATACTCAATATGTGGTCTCCAAACTCGCCCCATGGACTACTACATGTGGAGCGCTGTTGAGAGGAAGACTAACCGTCATCCTCATCATATCTCATGGTTTCACTGAAGGCTACCATTGTCCAGGTGGTGTCCTAAATGAATAAGGACCATATAGTGTCAGCATGCCAGTAGTTTTGGTCCCACATTGAAGCTGAAAGTGGTTTCATAGAATAATTTGCTTGAAAAAATCAACATCAAGACTTATTGCACAAATATTTATTCAAATACATATTTATTTATGCTGAAATACAGTTGTTTCTATTGTATACCAAAATTATCCCCAAACACCCCTTGCACCCTGTGTGTGTGTGTAAGGAATATGCTACAGTTTCTGTGACAAGTGTCATAAAGGTTCAATCAATGGAACTACCAACTCAACATTTCATAACGAGTATGCCACAAACAGATGTACTCATATAATACTCAAATAAAACCATCAGCATTGGGATTCTATGTGGACAATCTGACCATTTGAATAACAGATGCCATCCATCCAATGGCCTCCCACAGATGTTTTCATCTACTTCATTTGGCTCCCAACGTTTAATCTGAGCCTATGATTGTAAAGCAATATCAACACCCATATTTATCTTTCTATCTATCTATTTCTCTATCTTTCTGTCTATCTAGCTCTCTCTCTCTCTCTGTCTATCTCTCTCTCTCTGTCTATCTCTCTCTCTCTGTCTATCTCTCTCTCTCTGTCTCTCTATCTCTCTATGTATGTATGTATGTATGCATGTGTGTATCTATCTATCTATCTATCTATTTATTTATATCTATCTATCTATTTTTAGCATTTAGATTACTCTGTCAAATGTAATGTTTATTTATTCACATTATTTTGAATTAATTGTGCATTATCTCATAGCTTTGAGATTTCAAACATGTGGTTGTTTATTCTTAGAATGACATTGTAAGGTAGGTGTGACAAGTTGGATATAGCCAGTTACAAAATAAACAGAATATTAGGGCTGAATATGGCTGCTTTAAATACCAAAGCTTAATTATTTTGTTACATACTCTCAGTAATTTAATTACTTTATATCCAGTTCTCAACCAACAACATGCCTATCCCAGCAATTCCAATGCAGTACCTACTCAGAAGAATTCTTATATTGTTATGGAGACTGAGAAAAAAAACATCAGAATAATAGTCATTTCTCCTATTCCAATGTCCCCTAATATTTCTGTTCCTAACAACTCAGAATTATTGATATAGATATAAGAATTATATATCAATGGATTGTAAAAGAACCATTTCAGTATCCTATAGTTGAGTCTCTTAAGAGATGGTAAAGAGTAAAGAACCCCTTCAGTCATGAACGACCATCGGATTGCACCTGGAAAGTTACCCTCAAGGCACACAAGTCCAGGTAATGTTGTTTATGGAAAACCTTTCCATTTCATGCTACCAATGTTATCCAAGGCAAAGGCCAATACAGCTTGGCACCAGTGATGTCACAACTCATTTCTACAACTCAGTGAACTGGAGCAACGTGAAATAAAGTGCCTCGCTGAAAAACACAACACACACAGCCCAGTCCAGGAATTGAACTCACTACCTCATGATTGTGAGCCTGACACTCTAACCACTGAGTCATGCACCTCCAAGATATGGTAGGTTAAAGATGTATACAATCTGAGATGCAACCATAACCCTATTGATGCAGACATGTCTGAAACATTGACAAGTTCTATGATACAAACTTCCTGTAAAAGTAATCTAAATTAAAATCTTCCATCAAAATTTCATGTTAATTTAAGTTCCAACCATCAAATTAATAATGATGTGGTTATTTTACAATTTTTTTTCCAAATTAATTGAGATAAAAACATGGTAACAAAGGATGAATTACTCTAGAAATTTTTTGCTCATTCAGTTGAGATATTTCTGCAAGTAGAAATAACAGTTTCTTCTGTTTTTCTCCTTAACTAACAAAATCAGGAAACAGAGTGGGAAGGAAAAAAAAACAAAAAAAAAACAATATTCTTTGTTCTATAACTTCAAATACTAATTAACTTATTTATTAACACAAAAGATGATTAAAAGAAAAACAAAGAAACAGAGCAAAAATGCAAAATAATAATGTAAGTCTTTGTGTATGTTGTTTATTCAGCCATCAAGTACAATAACATTGGGTTGTTTGAGAGTTCTATTCCTCTATTTCATAAGAAATATCAAAACCAAAATTCAGCCACATGGTTACTTCCCAACAACATGGTTCCAATTTCAGTCCCACTACACGGCACCTTGGGCAAGTGTCTTCTACTATAGCCTTGGGCCAACCAAAGCTTTCTGAGTGGATTTGATAGATGGAAACTAAAAGAAGTCTCTTGAGTGAGAGAGAAAGAGTGTGTGTGTGTGTACGTGTGTGTGTGTGTGCATGCGCGTATGCTCAACTTCCCCACTGCTTGACAACTGGTGTTGGTCTGTTTACATCCCCATAACTTAGTGATCCTGCATAAAAGACCAATAAAATAAGTGCCAAGCTCAAAACACAAGTGAAAGATGAATGATTTCTCTAAAGGATGAGTGAATAAGATTAATATATATGCACGCATATACATACTGTATCTACTTGTGTACAGGTCACAATCCTGTATGTATACATGTATAAGCCTCACCCAAATTTAGTGTTAAAGCTTGGTACAAATTTTTTCCCCTGCATCATTTTAGTCTTTCCCCCCCCCCCCGCCATGTATAAGTTCCACCCCAGTTTTCTCAGTTAAAAATCAAATATAAAACAATAAACATGGTAAATGCACGCAATATTTATTGTCCCTTCCATGCATCCACTTTCACACATGCACACCCTGGCACTTTGTCGGTTATGACGACGAGGGTTCCAGTTGATCCGACCAATGGAACAGCCTGCTTGTGAAATTAACATGCAAGTGGCTGAGCACTCCACAGACACGTGTACCCTTAAAGTAGATCTCAGGGAGATTCAGTGCGACACAGACTGTGACAATTCTTTGAAGTAAAAGTACAACTCATTTTTGTCAGTTGAGTGAACTGAAGCAATGTGAAATAAAGTGTCTTGCTTAAGGACGCAATGTGCCATGGGGAATCAAACTCACAGCCTTACAATCATGAGAACACCCATAACCACTAAGCCATGCACACCCCCAATATACGAATATATATCGTATGTTATCCATATTTATTATATCATACCTTGATACTGTGTGGACTAAGATCCCTGTTGACAGGCTGCTGGTATTTATAGAGTGTTAAATACTTTCAGTATGCAAATTAGGGACTCCTTCATAGAGTAACTGCTGCATTTGTTGAGTATATAAACAGTTTGGCTGCTTGTTTCTCTGGAGACTGTCAGAATGATGTAGATGCCTCTGATGAGAACATAGTTAGGTTTGAAAATTTGATTAAGGTTGTTCATACTTTTTTCAGTCTGCAGAGAAATGGCTAAAATATTTGCTATGATTATAATTATACTATATGTTACCTACATATACCTTAACTAAGATCATGCAACTAAAACAAAAAAAAACCCCCCAATGTTGACTCAAAAAATCATTTAAAACCTTATTAGTTTATGTCTGTTTTAATGTATTTCATTTGATTTTCCACTTCAGTATTAATTTTTAGGTGGTTTTTTTTCTTTCTTCAATTTTTATGCTTTTAAATGTTTGCCGAGATTACTGTGAAATTAGATAAATTGACCGATGCTGAGGTTTATATTTTCCATAAATAGGAGCAGGCATGGCTGTGTGGTAAGGAGTTTGCTTCCCAACCACAAGGTTCTGGTTTCAGTCCCACTGCATGGCACCTTGGGCAAGTGTCTCCTACTATAGCCTTGGGCCGACCAAAGCCTTATGAAAGGATTTAGTAGAAGGAAGCTGAAAGAAGCTCATCATGTGTGTGTATGTGTGTGTGTGTGTGTGAACGTGCATGTGCATGTGTGTGTATACATGTGTGTGTGTGTGTGTGTGTGTGTGTGTGTGTGTGTGTGTGTGTGTATGTATGTGTGTGTGTGCGTGCGCGCGCACATGCTTCTTTGTTGTCTGTATTTGTCCACCACCACTGCTTGACAACTAATATTCGGTGTGTTATTTCCATGTAACTTAGTGGTTCGGCAAAAGAGACTGATAGAATAAATACTAGGCTTAAGAAAAAAAAAAAATTAAGGATCAGAATATATTTGTTTGACTAAAATTCTTCAAGGTGGTACCCCCAGCAAGGCTGTAGTCTAACAACTAGAACAAGTGAAAAACGAAGTTGAAAAGACATATCTAAAAACAATCTAAGTTGAGGTATGATTATGTGTATCAACACACACACACACACACACACAC
The DNA here is from genome assembly GCF_001194135.2 of Octopus bimaculoides. Taxonomy (NCBI): domain Eukaryota; kingdom Metazoa; phylum Mollusca; class Cephalopoda; order Octopoda; family Octopodidae; genus Octopus; species Octopus bimaculoides. The sequence continues at coordinate 50,891,714 of NC_068996.1, read as the reverse complement.
ACACACAGACACACACACACACACACACACACACACACACACACAGACACACACACACAGACACACAGACACAGACACACAGACACACACACACAATTCTTATGAAGATTCAAAACAATGTAAAGTTAAAAATTACATAAGAAATCACAAGATGGCCCCTTGATCTTACTAGACTATTCTTATGGGAATCACAGATTTACACGTTTTAAGCCATTAAGTATCTCTAGCCTGTAGATTAAAGATCAACAGTAAAGAGAGGAATCCTTGCCAGATGGAACACATAAAAGCAAGGTTGAGTGAACAAAAGTAAGACCAAACACACCTCTTTGTTAACATCAGAGAGGGTTGTTGATTTTGGGGAGTATTTTTTTTCTTCAAGGAGGTATCTTTTTTTATAGCAAAAATTGATTAAAAAAAAAATGAGAAAGAAAATCTGGAAAACTAAAGATTAAAAGGTAAACATGTTATACACAAACATATATTTACACCCACAAGTACATATCTATACATACACACAAATACATAGAAGCATATATCTTTATATATATATATATATATATATATATATATATACACACACACACACACACATATACATAGCAGCATATATATATCATCATCATCATCATCACGTTAAACGATGACGATGATGATGATATATATATAATATATATACACACACATATATATATATATATACACATATATATATATACACACATACATAGAAGCATATATATATATATATATATATATATATATATATACACATACATACATACATACATAGTTGTGCATGTGACTATATTATATATGTGTGTGTGCATGTATTGTGCATGAATGTGTGTGTGAGCGCGCGTGCATGCACACACATTTATACATCATACATACACAAGCCTGTGTATGTATGTCAAAAAAACAAATAACATATGAAATAGTATTAAATATTAATTTCTTATTGCATTTATATGAACTTATTAGATCCAATGTCACAGGCAATTTCTCACAGGAATATATAGCAGGAAAAAAAAAAAAAAACAATCTTACTCTGTATTTCCTAAACAGAAGAGCATTTCTACCCTCACCACCTCACCCCACCAAAATTCCTAGGTCTAAAGATTTGTCCATAACTTTTTGTTAAGTTCATATTGTTACAATATGAAATTTATACACATGGTGTAAGTGTGTTGTTAAGACGTTTGTTTCCCAACCATGTGGTCTTGGGTTCAGTCTCACTGAATGGGGCTAACCAAAGTCTTGTGAGTGGATTTAGTGGCTGGAAACTGAAAGAAGCCAAATCATGTGTGTGTGTGTGTGTGTGTGTGTGTGTGTGTGTGTATGTTGCATTTGTTACCCACTACTACTTGACAATTAATGTTTGGTATATTTATGATACCCAAAAGTTAGTAATTCAACAAGAAAGACTGATAGAATAAATACCAAGCTTAAAAATACTGGGATTGATTTGTTTGACTAAACCCTTTAAGGCAGTGCTCCAGCTTGGCCAGTCTAATGACTGAAGCAAGTAGAAGATAAAAGGTAAGAGATGTTTGAAGTGTGAGAGAGGGGGGAAGAGAGGAGGAAGAGAGAGGAGGAAGGACTGGAAAAAAAACAGACAGATAGACAGGCAGGAAGACATTGGCAGAGACGGATTTATGAAATCTGCTGTTGCTTAATTAAAAGTGTAAAAAACAAAAAAAAAAAAAAAAAAAAAAAAAAAAAAGGAAAAAAGCAATTTATAATGAATCACTATAATTGTCTCCACCCACCCATCCACCCACCACCACCATACACACAAATATATTTTTACTGTATAAACCTTAAGAGCAACAGAAATCTTTTAAAAGTTGATTTACTGCTACAAATGGCTGACAAAATTTATTCCATCTGTTGTTGGAAAGTCAAATATGTTTCTGTTTTAAATACAACAATCTGCAGCCCCTAACATCTTACAACACAACAAAATATGTTTAAAACATTATATATAAATACACAAATATAAATACAAAAATACAAATAGATATATATACAACAAAAATATGGGAAGATAATAGAGAGGTGAAAATAAAGAGAAGTAAATGAACAAGTTTGTACCACAAATTAAAGAATGGATTGCTAATAATATTTGTCATCTTTTATTTGTTACAGTCATTGGACTGTTGCCATGCTGGGGCACTGTTTTCCAGGGCTGTAGTCAGATTGACCCCAATACTTAGACCTTTTTTATAGTTTTGCTTTTAAGTCTTGTACTGATTCTATCAGTCATATTTTGTTGAAGTTCTAGGTTACAATAAATCAACACCCACTGTTGATGAGGACACACACACACACACACAACACAGATAAATACACACACAAGCTTTTCAACTGATATTTATATACTAATATTTATAGCTTTATATATGCTTCAAGACCCTATTCCAAAAACCTGTGTGTGTGTGTGTGTGTGTGTGTGTGTGTGTGTGTGT
>NC_068996.1:50887863-50889163 GCF_001194135.2 Octopus bimaculoides | reverse complement strand
TGGTATAGGTTGGACAGTTTGATTGAGGGCTGGCAAGCCAGAAGGCTGCACCAGGCTCTAATCTGATTTGGCAGAGTTTCTACAGCTGGATGCCCTTCCTAACGCCAACCGCTCCAAGAGTGTAGTGGGTGCTTTTACGTGTCACCAGCATGAAGGCCAGTCAGGCGGTACTGGCAACAGCCACGCTCAAATGGTGTTTTCCACGTAGCACCGGCACAAGTGCCAGTAAGGTGACGCTGGTAACGATCACACTCGAATGGTACTTTTTACGTGCCACCAGCATGGGGCCACAAGAGAGAGAGAGAGAGAGAGAGAGAGAAAGAAAGAGAAAGAGAGAAAGAGAGAGAGAGACCTTATGAACTTCCACAGTTTCCATCTACCAGTGACACTGGTTGGCCCAGAGCTAACCAGTGTGGAAGATACTTGCCCAAGATGTCATGCAGTGGGAGTGAATCTGAAACTCATGGTAGCAAAGCAAGCTTCTTAACCACACAGCCATGCATGCTTGTGCCCATATAAACAGAGCTTATATCAATGGCAGATTAAAAATACAAATAAGATCATACTTCACAAATAAGATCTAATAGGACCAACACATGTCGGAATAGTCACAGTACTTAGTAACGATCAGACTCATTTGTCACTTTATGCTTCTATTTAATTTTTAATTAATTTATATTTCAGAATTATCTCCCTTTCATTCAGCAAGGATTATCATTAACACACAATTTTGGATCGAATTTTAATTTGATTTTTTTTTTTCTTTCTCCTCATTACATCATATATGTCACCGAGTAATTATTTGAAAGTACATCTTGTCAAGAAGCGCTCTTAGCTCCCATACCATCAATTTCTAGGTTGTCTTGTGTCTGCTAGTTCATACTCTGATGTTACCAAAGACTAATCATATTGAATGGCACATTTCTGACCAGCATCCAACACTGTATTCACCACAATGACCCATCATCATTGACACTTTATATATATATATATATATGTGTGTGTGTGTGTGTGTGTGTGTGTGTGTGTATAACTTTGAGCAAGCTTTTAAATGAAGGGAAATTTAACACTTAGAAATATATCTGTCATGGATTTTGAAAACTGGTTCCCAGTTTTAAAAGATGTCCGGAAGAAATTATTAAAACTACTTGAGCTTATTTAAAATACACACATGGACACACATGAATAAAACAAATAAAGGTGTAGGAGTGGTTGTGTGGTAAGTAGCTTGCTTACCAACCACATGGTCCCAGGTTCAGTCCCATTGCATGGCACTTTGGGCAAGTGTCTTCTCCTATAG
>NC_068996.1:50880374-50887764 GCF_001194135.2 Octopus bimaculoides | reverse complement strand
TGTGTGTGTGTGTGTGTTTGTCTGTGTTTGTCGCCCCACCATCGCTTGACAACCGATGTTGGTGTATTTACATCCCCATCACTTAGCAGTTCAGCAAAACTGACCAATAGAATAAGTACTAGGCTTACAAAGAATAGGTCCTGGGGTCAATTTGTTCGACTAAAAAGACGGTGCTCCAGCAAGGCCACAGTCAAATGACTGAAACAAATAAAAGAATAAATACGTACTTGTTTTTAAAGTAATCCCTTCCACTGTACAGTCATTATGTGCGAGATAGTTAAGGGTGTGAGTTGAACACTTTTCTATATTCTTAGTTATTTAGTTTGAAACTAGTACTTCAGCATATTTCAAGAAAATTGCTTCCATTTTCTTTGATGCTGTTTCTATTTATTTTTAAGGGTGGGGGATAAAGAGGGAGGGACTACATACTAAGAATAATTTACTCATAAAAATGAATAAGAAGAAGAAAAGGCAATAAGTGTTTACCAAGTTATATTTTTTTATATATATAACTTGGTGATATTTGAAGCTAACTACAATGAAGTTTACATGCATGATGCAAGAATTTGGAATAATTACATTTTCTCCTTTTAGGTCAAATTCCAATTGAAAATGAAAATGGTTGGTTAACCCTACAATGCAGCAGCACTAGTGTTCCACAAATTCTTCTCAAGATGACAATTTTTCATAAGACAACTAGCTTTATTCATTTCTTTATAATCCACTGAATTATATTTCTTATAATCCCTTGTAACAACCCTTATGCAGCCAAGTGCAGTTGAATTCATCACCAGTTAACACTGCTTGCTGGACCAATATGATAGCAGTATTTCTCTGCTAGTTACAGCCTACAACAGAACTGAAAGCTACTCTACATCACCTTTTGTTGTTGAACTAATCTTAACTCTTCAGTGTTCACATTACTCAGTCAGCCGTTAGGTGTATTTCTTCACATCGTTTTGAATTTATCCTGCATTATTTGTAGCCTCAAGATTTCAATGATGTGATTGTTTATGTTCAAACTGATATTCTAGGTGTGAGAGGTCAGATCTGGCCAGTTTGAATATTAAACTCGTAGGATATTTTGGCTGGATATGGCCAGTTTAAATGCTAAAGGGTTAATACAATACATGCTTTAGTTAAATGGGGCATCAATATGCTATGTCTCAATTCCTCCAGCTTACAGACCGTGTCATATTGATTTCCTTTTATCGCAACAACCTTTCTGTTCACATTATATAAGTTGGTCCATATGAATGTTATTCCATGGACTTACACATAGGCACAAGTATGGCTGTGTAATTAAGAAGTTCGCTTTACAACCACATGGTTTCGGGTTCAACTTCATTGCACAGCAGCTTGGACAAGAGTCTTCAACTGTAGCCTCAGGCTGAGCAATGCCTTGTGAGCGAATTTGATTAACTGAAACTGGGTGAAAGCCCATCATATATATATATATATATATATATATATGTGTACATGTCTTGCATCACTTGACAGCCAATGTTAGTTTGTTTATATTCTCATTACTTAGCAGCTCAGCAAAAGAGAATGACAGACTAAATAACAAGCTTTAATAAAATATTGGGGAGGTGAGGGGTGTCATCATTTTAACTAAAATACCTTCAAGGTAAGTGTCCCAGTATGGCTGCAGTCAAATGACTGATACAAGCAAAGAAAAAAGAAAAAAGAAAAAATAGCAATACATCTACAATATATTTCATTTTCACAAGTGTTGTAATTGACAATTATTACTTTTTACCTGTAAAAATTACAATCTGATTCAAACTTGTACACTACAAACTTTTGGGAGTACTCACATGCTGTTTAACCACATGGTATTATGATACCTTGTCCTGAATATGACCTTAATCTGCATCTAGTGTTGGGACCCTGTTTCTAGTTTTCCAGCATTTTGAGGAATGTGGAACCATCGCTTAGTCACTACTCTGACCCAGGGTAGTAGCACCCATCAGGATCCTGGCTGAGTTAATTATCATGTTATGGGATAAACTCCCAAAACAAAGCCTTCTGAGTACCTTGAGAAAGGAAAAGGCCTGGGGAGTCAAATCAACAGCAAATCAAGGAATGGAATTCCTCAGTTTGGTGTCCTCTTTGATTCCCTTCTGGCAACTCCAGGGTAGGGAGAGGTCTCCAAGCCCTGTAAGGTAATTCATCTAAAAGACCACGTCAATATAAAAACCTACAGCTTGCTTGTCACAGCAGTTGTCTGAGCCTGCTGATCCATTATGATCAGATCTCCAAGTCTGATGAATTGGGGTCAGAGAACACAGACTGGTTCTCACGACGACATGTAAGCTGGAAATAAAAACCCTGCAGCAATAAAGATTTGGTTACACAGTCACTCGAGGGCACACTGCTCTTCTTCATGTTCTTCAAACAGGAATAAATTACCATCATTATAATACTATTTAGCCTTGCAGAGATCTATATTTCTGATAGTACATAGAAAATAAGAGAATTATGCATGAATATTTCCTACACTTATGTAACATACTAAAAATCATTAGATTCTAATCCAAATCATGATTGTATGGTCAATGGATGTGTCTTTGTCTAAAATATTGATATTTTCAGAAAGTGCTTATGCTTATTCACCAAAATTTATATGATCAATGTTTCACACACATAGCTTCTATATGGACTTTTTTATGTTGAAGTTTCCAATTTGTCTACATTAAACATACAAAAATTAAAAATGAAGACTTTTCCAGAAACATACACGTAATGTTTTTGTTTTTTTTTTTTGCAAAATCAAATAGTAAGTTTCTGAAACTAAAGGGCCATCTCTTAGAGTGAGTAGAGAGATCTCGTCAATCTTAGAAAGTTTTGACAATAAAGCAAACAGTAATCCTTTCCTAGCCACAGTCTACATTGAAGGTGCATTCCATTCTGGAACCTCATCACCAATCTCCAGCTCCACACATGCCACTTTTCTCTTCTAAAATGTGAACAGTCATGTGGCTCTTCTATAACAAGAAACCCTTTCTGCTCTGGCCCTTTTCTCTCATATTTTACTCCTCTCTACCCTTTATTCTCCTAATATAAGGTACCCCCACTTCCCATCTAATGTCCACAGTCTTGCAAGCTGCCTAACAACTTCACTTGTACTGGATGCAAGAAAAAAAGCACCCAGTCACATGCTGTAAAGTAGGTGGCATTAGGAGGGGCATCCAGCCATAGAAATCAAGCCAAAGCTGACATAGAGCCAGATCTGGTCCTTGGACACTTTGGATCCTGTGCAACCCATGTCAGTGGAACACAGTCATTAAATGATAATCATGATGATGAAATGTAGCCCAATATTAATTTGCTTTACATAAGACAGTCTAATATCAAATGTATTTAATGCTTTACATATCTAAATATCCCCATCTAAATATTCCTGGGTTATGTAAAGTATTCTGCCTTTTATATGTAATGTTTATTTTCATCTTGCTCATCATCTACGATCACTCACAAACTGCTTAATGTTTCTTAGAGAGACGTTTGCACTGGTATGGTCATGTACTACGGATGGATGAGGAGAGCTGTGTGAAGAAGTGCCACTCCCAAACAGTGGAAGGAATCCGGGATAGAGGTGGTAAAGCATGACTTTCAAACATTGGGCCTCAGAGAGGCAATGATAAAAGACCGAGACCTCCGGAGATATGCTGTGACTGAGAAGACCCGGCAAATAAAGTGAGTTCACAGCAGTAGCCTACGCCAGTGTCGCGTAAATAGCCAACTCAAAAAGTACCTTGGATTGTAGGGTGACATGCTGTGCTTGAGGAGACCTATTGAGTCAAGTATACAAACATCAAAATCAAATGGAAATTGTAGTTGTGATACCCATGCCGGTGGCACGTAAGAAGCACCATCCAAACGTGGCTGATGCCAGTGCCGTCTTGACTGGCTTCTGTGCCAGTGGCACATAAAAAGGACCAACTGATTGTGGCCGTTGCGAGCCTCCTCTGGCCCCTGTGCCAGTGGCACGTAAAAAGCACCCACTACACTCACGGAGTGGTTGGTGTTAGGAAGGGCATCCAGGTGTAGAAACACTGCCAGATCAGACTGGAGCCTGGTGCAGCCTCCTGGCTTCTCAAACCCCGGTCAAACCGTCCAACCCATGCTAGCATGGAAAGCGGACGTTAAACAATGATGATGATCAAAATAGGAGTTTCTAATTCCCATAATGTGGATAAAACTATTTCAAGTGATTACCACATGGAGAGTACGAATAAAAAAAGCTACTTCAAAAGGAGTTTTGCATCACCAAATAAGCCTAGTTTTAGAATAAGCTGCAAAAGTGATGGGAGATGACTAAAAGTGCCATCAGTTTTAGGACAAGAGGAAGTAAACACAATCTACAAGGAATTTTAACTAACAATCAGGCTACAACACTGATATGACTAAGTATATTTCTTGTGCCATTGATGTGCATTCTCTTGGAAGCATTGAATTAGTCTTTAGACAAGATATTTTTGTCTATCTTGCTCTACTTAAAAGCAAAATTAACTAACGATTCATTTGGGAAAAATAGAGAAAGCAAATAGTTTGTTTTTCATTTGTCTTGTGTTAAGAATGCCTTAAATACATATAGACCTTATGAGTCAAGTGACCTATGGAAAGAATGTTAACATTTAACGATTCCTACTCTTAAGAAGTCAGCAGTGCCAGAAGTTCCATTCAATAACTGCAGCCCATGCAGAGTATTATTAAAAGAAAGAGAAAGGAAAAAGGGAAGTCAGTTGTTAATTAGGTTGTTTTCTTGAAGATTTTGCCCTTTAGGGGGCTGAAAAACTTGAAACTTCAAAGAAAATTCATGTTTATCATTTCAAATTACCTGCATACTTTAACAAGCATCATCTATTCTAATCATGTTTAGATGTTAATTTTCTTTCCTCCATTGCACATCCTCATAACACAAATGTTGAAGCAACAACATTTGAGAGAACAGGAGTTATAAAACATGATCTTTATTCGAAAAATGAATTATATCAATACCAATATGTCTGTCTCTATTTTTATCCTTTTTTTTTTTTACTGCATTTATCAGTTTCGTGTCATACAATAAACAATATCCTTTTCATGACATTAACAAACAAATGTACTGAAGACTTCTCCTACTTCTGATAGAAATATCTAGATATCTAGATGCAGGAGTGACTGTGTGGTAAGTAGCTTGCTTACCAACCACATGGTTCCGGGTTCAGTCCCACTGCGTGGCACCTTGGGTAAGTGTCTTCTACTATAGCCTCGGGCCGACCAAAGCCTTGTGAGTGGATTTGGTAGACGGAAACTGAAAGAAGCCCGTTGTATATATATATATATATTTTTATTTATATATATATATATATATATATATGCATGTGTGTGTATATGTTTGTGTGTCTGTGTTTGTCCCCCCATCACCACTTGACAATCAGTGTTGGTGTGTTTACATCCCTGTAACTTAGCGGTTCGGCAAAAGAGACCAATAGAATAAGTACTAGGCATCCAAAGAATAAGTCCTGGGGTCGATTTGCTCGACTAAAGGCGGTGCTCCAGCATGGCCATAGTCAAATGACTGAAACAAGTAAAAGAGTAAAAGAGAGAGTAAAAAGAGTATATCAGGAGAAAAGATTGTTTCCATTTGTTGCTTATGTGGTTTATTCAGAAATTAGGAAGGATCAACCCCATGAGAGTCTTCTCAAAGCCTGTGAGACTGAAGGCAAGAATTGATTTGTGGGTTGCTGCAGTAAGAAAAGCATTGTAACACTTAGTTATCCTCTGTCTGGGGATTTCAAATGAACACTTGCAGTATATCGGACTCCACTAAAGGCTGGATGGTGATGTTAACTTTTTCCTCTCTTGTACATCCCTTGTGATACACAGAACATATTTCCCCAGCATCCACGTGCATCATATATGATGCACATTCCCAATTTCTTTTTTTCAACCAAAATAACTTGGGACTTTAAAAGAAAAGCTTTAAATTACTCATGAAACAAGAACCAACTAAAAGTCTGAAAACATGTATGAATGTTTAGGACAAACTTATGAAAATACTTTGGACAGGCAAAGGATTAAAGCAGGCACAGATTAAGACTATCATCCACAAAAGATATAGTACATTTAATAGGCTTATACACAGTTTCCATGTACAAAATTCCATTTTTAAGGAGTTGAGGTCCTCAAAATAGAAGACACTTATCCAAGTTTCGTGAAGTGGGATCAAATCCAGAACAATGTGACTATAAAGCAAACACCAGGAACATAAACACTTTATTGAAACAAATCTAATTATCACATAGGAGAAGGACTACAGGAAGAAATCCTTCAGAAATCGTTCTCTCACATTTTTCCCTTTTTTTTTTTTTTCAATGCTACCATCAGTTGAATGGATTTCACATTGTCTCATCATATTTCTTTGTCATTTAGCATACTAGAACAATAGAGAAAACCCAACTAACACTGCTGATGTATACATCATGCTTTTTTAATACATATACATATATATCCTATTATAAATTCAAGTGATGTTTCTCTGTCCATTACGTTTTTATGTTTGTTAACTCCTCGTAGACCATTAGCGCAAGGTCAATAAAACTCAAACCAGCAACTTCCCTAATCCCAGGGAACGTCCTAAGGGGATCTGTTTTTTTAATGGCTGCCTAATTGGGGCCCCACTCATGCTCTCCCCCCTTATTTTTACTGCATTTTAAACTAAATGGTGACCAAATCAGAGCAATGATAATGAATTTCATACCATGAACTCCCAGGGAGTATCATAAGGAGGTTTAATTTCTGAAGGGCCACTTAAATGGAGCCCCACTGTTCCCCCTATTTTTACTGTGTTTACCTCATTCCTATGCTTATTGATTAAACTCTGATCAGCATCAGTGCTTAACACATTTGCAGAAATAAGTTTGGGCATTCTAAATACCTTCACATACACTGAGATGAAGAGTTATAACAGGTACGTTTCAGGTGTGGTTGTGTGGATGTTTATATTTTGTAGTTTATGAAACTTAGGTCTAGTATATATAAACTGGTACTCTGTTAGTTACAATGACCAATGAGTGTTCCAGTTGATCCGATCAATGGAACAGCCTGCTCAGGAAATTAATGTACAAGTGGCTGAGTACTCCACAAACACGTGTACCCTTAATGTAGTTCTCAAGGAGATTCACCATGACACAGAATACAAGACAGCTGATCCTTTTGATTACAGACACTACTCATGTTTGCCAGCCAAGTGGACTGGAACAATGCAAGATAAAGTGTCTTGCTCAAGGACACAATGTGCCACCAGGAATCACACATATGACTTTAAAATTGTGAACCAATTACCCTAACCACTAAGCTACACACCCTCTCTCTCTCTCTCTCTCTCTCTCTCTCTCTC